>NW_019264784.1:42849-45260 GCF_002742605.1 Olea europaea var. sylvestris
CAAATTGAAAGAAACTGGGGTTCATATATAATTTGTTGGATGGAGTCATAGAGTACATCCTTAAATTAAAAGAGCTTATTCTACAAATTCATATTAATTGGATGGAGAATACTCCTTCAAAGTACTAAAATTTTGTCAATATCAAAATCCACGTAAATTATATCATCTTACAAACTTTTAGTTTTGAAGGGTTTCAAATGTGAAATTTATTTTTACAGTTTCATAACTTTCTAAATGTATTCAAGATTGAAATATCTTGTTCTATGAATGCTTTTATTTTTGGTGTATTGAATTTACTATCTTAAAAATAGATAGCATAATACTACAGGGAAAATACGAAACATTGAACTTCAAAACTTTTGCTAAGTTTCTAACTTTGGTGTATTGTATTTACTATCTTGAAAATGGATAGCATAATAAATTATTGTTACATTGAAATATTTATAATTCTAATCGTTAATGTGGTCAACTTGTTATTTGCTTTCATAGTCCGAACTACAACATTACTACAATGATATGTTCAATAGGTTTCATGTGTCTTTAATAGGTTTTTATAAGCAGTTAGAATTTAAATTATTACATTTTGTTGAATCTATAGGTATCAGTCTATAGGTACCGATTTGATAAGATAGCACCAACTTTGCTGCATTCCTTGCCTTGGGTTCACTCCACAACAAGACTTAGGAGCTATAGTTTTCCAAGCATTTTCAATGGTTAAGTGGTTTTATATATTTCTTAAGTCATTTTATTTGCTTAGTAGGTTCTCATATTATTTATTTTATTTGTTTTTGTTATTTGTAGATGACTTCCTCACACAGATATAATATTCCGAGAGAAGAATGAAATCCATCGGAAATATCAAGATTTCAACTTTGATAAGTACATCTTTCAACCATGCCTAATGGATATTTGATACTTCTATCTGTAAGGTGCAATGGCACATTTTTATATTTTTTTACTTCTCTTTGTCCTAATTTCTTATATATAGATAAAGACATTAAATTAACACTTATAACTTTATCACATAAAGCATTAAAAGAAAACTATTTGCGAATAGGTATAGTGAAACTTCCTGGATCTTTGATTTTTGGAGGCTATTTATTTTGCAGCCTTGCATAACTCTCTTCTGTCAATGGAAATACTTCAGACACCAAAAGCTTTCTTTTCTTTGATATCATGTCTTTCAAAAACCTTGCATAACTTAGAATCTATCTAATTGCTACAATGAACGGGATGTTGATATGAGTTTCTTTAGAACATTTAAGAACTTCTCAAATTGTGCTTTGAGCTTTATTTTCTACAATCTGGAAAGAGGACAGGAAGCACATGTGTTTTTACAGGAATGGTTCCTCAATTGTGGATTATCTGGCATCATATCTAAAACAATTTTTGTTGACTATTCAGATCGATCCACTTGCTCATCTGGAAAGTACCTATTCATTTACTACCACATATCTCTTAATGTAATTTTTAAAAGTTGAACCCCACTCCGCATAGTAATTGCCTCAATTAGCATGTTAACTACAATACTTACCACCATTAACTATTGTCAGGAATTTATCTCTGTATTGCCTGGCAAAGTCCCTGATTGTCTTCGTTGCAAGAGCTTTACTACTTGTCCCATCTGATTCTTCAAATTTTTTATAGCGACCCCTTGAATTTGCAAAGTCTTGTTAGTCATTTACATGTATTGAGTTGATATTCCAGCCATCTTGGTAGTGGTTTCTCCTAATGAAGATTTCTTTTCTGTTTAGTGAAAACATAGTGGTATATTCTGATGTGGTGCACTTTTGAGACGACTGGGGTATTATTCCAGGAAAATGTTGGAATGATTTTTTCAACCTGGATTTTATGTATTAGAACAGGGATTATTCTGATGTCTCTAGAGATTCTGTATATAATTCACGTCCTCAATTGATTGAGCAAAAGTACTCTTCGCATTACAATCTACGCTGTCACAATTTTTGTCACAATGGTTTCATCTTTGCCTAGCTATTTGAACTGCATTCATTGTCTGATTATTACCCACACTGTTTACTTTTTTACGTAGTGCTGTTAGCTATGCTAAAATTTCAGTCAATATGTCAACTCATGTATCCCATCGAATTTCTTTTCACCTTATATTTCTATTGGCCACAATTCACTGGTATATGCTATATCCTCTATGATTTGATATACCACCATCACAGGTAGATTCAACATTAGCACTGGTAGTCAGACCCAACCCAATATAAAAATACTGGATTTGGAGCCTCTTTTGCAAATCGTATTGTAGACACTGTTGAAGTAAACATTTGTGTATCATTTCCATGTCTCATTGTAACCTTTCAAATCAAGCTAAGAGAGTGTAGTGATTCATATCTTAACTTGGCAATCATTTTTGGTGGAAAGTATTTATTCAAGAATTTCTG
>NW_019264785.1:0-1789 GCF_002742605.1 Olea europaea var. sylvestris
AAAAAAAAATCTTGAATTAAATTCTAAGATTTAATCTTTATTCCTTCAACTAAAAAATAGTTAATTAATTTACAGCTAAAGTACAAATCTAGTGATGTTTTGAACCATGCCCGTCATGGTGTTACAATCTTCTTATAAACATATGGATCTTCTTCATTTTTAATGAAATCAAACCTCTTGATTATTTATCAAATCGAAGATTTCAATTCCAAGAAGCTTACTTCTTTAATCCTTTTATGAATTGATCAAGCTTGCATACGTTGTAAGCATATTTTGATTCAAAACTTTAGAGTCGTGCTATGTACACTTCATCTCGCAAGTTCCTTTTAAGGAATACATTTTTGAAATCCTTTTTGTCATAACTCATATTCATGGTATTTAACTATTTCAAGCAAAATCCGAATGGACTTTTGCATCTCATAGGTTAGAAGGTTTCATCAAAGCCAACTCCTTTTCTTTCTTTACAACCTTTTTGCTACTAGTCTTGCTTTGTATGTATGGATGTTTCCATGCTTATCGACCTTTTCGTGTAAACTCATTTACAACCCTGTAGGTTTTATCCCATCAGGTTGGTCAATCAAGGTCTAAACTTTGTTCACATACATCAAGTTCATCATGAATTTTACGGCCTTTTGCCATTTCTTTGAGTCAACATTTGAGTTTGTTTTGTATAATTGGTAAGTTCATCATCCTCATTTACTAATGCCTGATTAGTAATCTTGGATTCGCACATTCTTGAAGGTTGAAAAATCCTACCAAATTTACACGAAGCTAATACGTCCTTAGGAGTTTCTATGTCCTGCTCAAGAGTTCGTCCCTCAGCAAATGTGGAATCAAACTCAAATTCATCTACTTGGTCAAATATATTTGTGGATTCTTGAACCTCTTCAAGTTCTATTTTACTTCCACTATCTCTCCTACAATACACTCTTTCTTTAAGAAGACGGTATGTTGTGAGACGAAGATTTTCTTCTCATTGAGTTTATAGAATTGATATCCAAATATCTGTTTTGGATATTTCACGAATATGCATTTATCAGATATAAACTCAAGTTTATCTGATTCAGTACACTTCAAATAAGTTTTATATCCACAAACTTTCATATGAGATAAATTGGGACTTCTACTTTCCATAGCTCGTATGGAGTTTTTGCTAACTAACTCAGATGGGACATAATTTAATGTGTAGCACACTATAATGATGTGCATGACCCCAAAATGATTTTGGTAGGTTTGCATGGCCTATTTTTAATCGTACTATATCTAATAGTTTACGATCCTCATTTTAGATACACCATTGTGTTGTGGCTTATGTGGTGGAGTCCACTACAAAAAATCACATTCTCTTTTAGATAATTTAAAGTTCACTTTATAGGATATTCTCCACTTCGATCGAATCTTAATGTATGAATGTTCTTTGCCTATTTGTTTCATTATTTTAACTTGAATCCCTTGAATCTTTAAAGGGTTTCACGATTGATTTTCATCAAATATACTTGACCATTTCTGAAATAGTCATTAGTAAATGTGATGAAATAAGAGAAACCTCATATAGCATTAATTGATATGGGGTCAAATACCGATATTAGGCCAGTAATTATGTAGACCTCTCTCCTTTTCAAGTAAAAAGAGATTTAGTCATTACACCTCACAGACATTTTGCACTTGTCAAATGATTCAAAATCAATTAACCCCAAATTAGATCTATGTAGTTTTGGAATTGTATTTTAAATATGTGGCCAAGTCTGCAATACTAGATTTAGGTGTTATTCAGATGATCACTTTTATG
>NW_019264785.1:11078-11889 GCF_002742605.1 Olea europaea var. sylvestris
TTTTTTTTTTTTAAATGGGTGGTTGAAAAGAAGGAAAAAATTTCGATTTACGTGTAATATTATTTTATGAAAAATTGTGGTGTTCAAAATAGGAGAGAGAAAAATGGAATGTAATGTAATTTAATTTAATTTAATGGGAATCAAACAGGGGCTTGGTAAGTAATGGGAATATCGAAAAGGCCGAAATTAGTATCGACAAAGTTTTTAAGCTTTCCATTCGATTGATCAAGGTCACCTTAAGCCCTAGATAGGTAATTGACATATTTGGGACATAAGGACTACATGATCATGATGCGATAATATATGTTTTACATGACGTTATAAATACTGAGGTGCAAACTGTTGAAATCATCGAGAATCGGGTATCAATCAGGTAAGCAGTTAAATGAACGGTTAAGGAATTAACACTATAAAATATGTTGCGATCTTAGGGCAAGTAAAATAGATTGTAAACACATTAAAATAAGCCAAGGACTATTGATTTATACCTTCAAGGATGAATGCAAAATCAAATTTTAACCACAAGAGACCACCTCATGCTTAGTACACCTCATGCCCATTGATTTGTTCTTGTAATGATCAATTCCTTCACCCTTAAGCATTATCCACATCTACCACTCCTTTAAGACTTCCTATGTTTGGTATATATATTCCCTAAGTTTCATGCAAATCATCCAAAGAAAGGTACAAAATCAGAATGCAACTAAAAGGAGACACCTCCTACTTAACATGTGTTAACTTGTCCATCTAACATCTACTTCAACCTTAAGGCCTCCAGCTTCTAAACCCTTACCACTTTATATAGGATAGA
>NW_019264786.1:0-11886 GCF_002742605.1 Olea europaea var. sylvestris
TGGAACGCTTGGATTGTCGACGTACGAAGAATTGAGCGTAACTTTTGCACACGGTGTCCATTTTGGGCCCATAAGTACTTTTTTGAAATGTAGCGACCATTTTGGATTGAACTCACCACTTCGTCGTGAAGTACGAGGGGATTTCGGTGATTTTTCTAAAGAATGAGCACTTGCATATTTAGAATGCTTGCAGAGTCGGCGGACAAAGAATTGAGCGTAACTTTTGCACACGGTGTTCGTTTTGGGCCTATAAGTACTTTTTGGAAATGTTGCGACCGTTTTGGATTGAACTCACCACTTAGTCGTGACGTACGAGGGATTTTTGGTGATTTTTCTAAAGAATGAGCACTTGCATATTTAGAATGATTGCAGAGTCGGCGTACGAAGAATTGAGCGTAATTTTTGTACACGTGTCCATTTTGGGTCATTAAGTACTTTTTGGAAATGTGGCGATCGTTTTGGATTGAACACACAACTTTATCGTGACGTACGAGGGATTTTGGCAATTTTTCAAAAGATTTAGCACTTGCATATTTAGAATGCTTGGAGAGTTGGCGGACGAAGAATTGAGCGCAACTTTTGCACGCAGTTTCCGTTTTAGGGCCATAAGAACTTTTTGGAAATGTAGTGACCGTTTTGGATTGAACTCACCACTTCATCATGATGTATGAGGGATTTCGGCCATTTTTTGAAAGAATGAGCACTTCCATATTTGGAGCGCTTGGATTGTCGACGTACGAAGAATTGAGCGTAAATTTTGCACACGGTGTCCGTTTTGGTCCCATAAGTACTTTTTGGAAATGTAGAGACCATTTTGGATTGAACTCACCACTTCGTCGTGACGTACGAGGGATTTTTGGCTATTTTTCTAAAGAATGAGCACTTGCATATTTAGAATGCTTGGAGAGTTGGCGGACGAAGAATTGAGCGTAACTTTTGCACACAGTGTCCATTTTGGGCCCATAAGTACTTTTTGGAAATATAGCGACCGTTTTGGATTGAACTCACCTCTTCATCGTGACGTTTGAGGGATTTTGGCCATTTTTCAAAAGAATGAGCAGTTGCATATTTGGAATGCTTGGACTGTCGCGTACGAAGAATTGAGCATAATTTTTGCACACGTGTCCATTTTGGGCCATTAAGTACTATTTGGAAATGTAGCGATCGTGTTGGATTGAACACACAACTTCATTGTCACGTACGAGGGATTTTGGCGATTTTTCAAAAGAATTAGCACTTGCATATTTAGAATGCTTGGAGAGTTGGTGGACGAAGAATTGAGCGCAACTTTTGCACGCAGTTTCCGTTTTAGGGCCATAGGAACTTTTTGGAAATGTAGTGACCGTTTTGGATTGAACTCACCACTTCGTCGTGACGTATGAGGGATTTCGGCCATTTTTTGAAAGAATGAGCACTTGCATATTTGGAACACTTGGATTGTCGACGTACGAAGAATTGAGCGTAACTTTTGCACACGGTGTCCGTTTCGGGCCCACAAGTACTTTTTGGAAATGTAGCGACCGTTTTGGATTGAACTCACCTCTTCATCATGACGTATGAGGGATTTCGGCCATTTTTCAAAAGAATGAGCAGTTGCATATTTGGAACGCTTGGACTGTCGGCGTACGAAGAATTGAGCGTAATTTTTGCACACGTGTCCATTTTGGGTCATTAAGTACTTTTTGGAAATGTGGCGATCGTTTTGGATTGAACACACAACTTTATCGTGACGTACGAGGGATTTTGGCAATTTTTCAAAAGATTTAGCACTTGCATATTTAGAATGCTTGGAGAGTCGACTGACGTAGAATTGAGCGTAACTTTTGCACGCGATGTCCGTTTTAGGCCCATAAGAACTTTTTGGAAATGTAGTGACCGTGTTGGATTGAGCTCACCACTTCATCATGATGTATGAGGGATTTCGGCCAGTTTTGGAAAGAATGAGCACTTGCATATTTGGAGCACTTGGATTATCGACGTACGAAGAATTGAGCGTAAATTTTGCACACGGTGTCCGTTTTGGGCCCATAAGTACATTTTGGAAATGTAGAGACCATTTTGGATTGAACTCACCACTTCGTCATGACGTACGAGGGATTTTTGGCTATTTCTCTAAAGAATGAGCACTTGCATATTTAGAATGCTTGGAGAGTTGGCGGACGAAGAATTGAGCGTAACTTTTACACACGGTGTCCGTTTTGGGCCCATAAGTACTTTTTGGAAATATAGCGACCGTTTTGGATTGAACTCACCTCTTCATCGTGACGTATGAGGGAATTTGGCCATTTTTCAAAAGAATGAGCAGTTGCATATTTGGAACGCTTGGACTGTCGCGTACGAAGAATTGAGCGTAATTTTTGCACACGTGTCCATTTTGGGCCCTTAAGTACTATTTGGAAATGTAGCGATCGTTTTGGATTGAACACACAACTTCATTGTCACGTACGAGGGATTTTGGCGATTTTTCAAAAGAATTAGCACTTGCATATTTAGAATGCTTGGAGAGTTGGCGGACGAAGAATTGAGCGCAACTTTTGCACGTAGTTTCCGTTTTAGGGCCATAAGAACTTTTTGGAAATGTAGTGACCGTTTTGGATTGAACTCACCACTTCGTCGTGACGTATGAGGGATTTCGGCCATTTTTTGAAAGAATGAGCACTTGCATATTTGGAACACTTGGATTGTCGACATACGAAGAATTGAGAGTAACTTTTGCACCCGGTGTCCGTTTTGGGCCCATAAGTACTTTTTGGAAATGTAGCGATCGTTTTGGATTGAACCCACCACTTCATCGTGACGTGTGAGGGATTTCGGCCATTTTACGAAAGAATGAGCACTTGCATATTTGGCACACTTGGATTGTCGGCGTACGAAGAATTGATCGTAACTTTTGCACACGGTGTCCGTTTTGGGCCCATAAGTACTTTTTAGAAATGTAGCGACCGTTTTGGATTGAACTCACCACTTCATCGTGATGTACGAGGGATTTTTGGTGATTTTTCTAAAGAATGAGCACTTGAATGTTTAGAATACTTGGAGAGTCGGCAGACGAAGAATTGAGCGTAACATTTGCACACGGTGTCCATTTTGGGCCCATAAGTACTTTTTGGAAATGTAGCGACCGTTTTGGATTGAACTCACCTCTTCATCGTGACGTATGAGGGATTTTGGTCATTTTTCAAAAGAATGAGCAGTTGCATATTTGGAACGCTTGGACTGTCGCGAACGAAGAATTGAGCGTAATTTTTGCACACGTGTCCATTTTCGGCCCTTAAGTACTTTTTGGAAATGTAGCGATCGTTTTGGATTGAACACACAACTTCATCGTGACGTACGAGGGATTTTGGCGATTTTTCAAAAAAATTAGCACTTGCATATTTAGAATGCTTGGAGAGTCGGCGGACGAAGAATTGAGCGCAACTTTTGCACGCGGTGTCCCTTTTAGGCCCATAAGAACTTTTTGGAAATGTAGCGATCGTATTGGATTGAACTCACCACTTCATCGTGACGTATGAGGGATTTCAGCCATTTTTCGAAAGAATGAGCGCTTGCATATTTGGAACGCTTGGATTGTCGACGTACGAAGAATTGAGCGTAATTTTTGCACACGTGTCCATTTTCGGCCCTTAAGTACTTTTTGGAAATGTAGCGACCGTTTTGGATTGAACTCACCACTTCGTCGTGACGTACGAGGGATTTTTGGCAATTTTTCTAAAGAACGAGCACTTGCATATTTAGAATGCTTGGATTGTCGGCGTACGAAGAATTGAGCGTAACTTCTCCACACGTGTTCGTTTTGGGCCCATAAGTACTTTTTGGAAATGTAGCGATCGTTTTGGATTGAACTCACCACTTCGTCGTGACGTACGAGGAATTTTTGGCGATTTTTCTAAAGAATGAGCACCTGCATATTTAGAATGCTTAGAGAGTCGGCGGACGAAGAATTGAGCGTAACTTTTGCACACGGTGTCCGTTTTGGGCCCATAAGTAATTTTTGGAAATGTAGCGACCGTTTTGGATTGAACTCACCACTTCGTCATGACGTACGAGAGATTTTTGGCGATTTTTCTAAAGAATGAGCACTTGCATATTTGGAATGCTTGGAGAGTCGACGGACGAAGAACTGAGTGTAACTTTTGCACACTGTGTTCGTTTTGGGCCCATAAGTACTTTTTGGAAACGTAGTGACCATTTTGGATTGAACTAACCACTTCGTCATGACGTATGAGGGATTTTGGCCATTTTACGAAAGAATGAGCACTTGCATATTTGGAACGCTTGGATTGTCGGCGTACGAAGAATTGAGCGTAACTTTTGCACACGGTGTCCGTTTTGGGCCCATAAGTACTTTTTGGAAATATAGCGACCGTTTTGGATTGAACTCACCTCTTCATCGTGACGTATGAGGGATTTTGGCCATTTTTCAAAAGAATGAGCAGTTGCATATTTGGAACGCTTGGACTATCGCGAACGAAGAATTGAGCGTAATTTTTGCACACGTGTCCATTTTGGGCCCTTGAGTACTTTTTGGAAATGTAGCGATCGTTTTGGATTGAACACACAACTTCATTGTGACGTACGAGGGATTCTGGCGATTTGTCAAAAGAATTAGCACTTGCATATTTAGAATGCTTGGAGAGTTGGCGGACGAAGAATTGAGGGTAACTTTTGCACGCAGTTTTCGTTTTAGGCCCATAAGAACTTTTTGGAAATGTAGTGACCGTTTTGGATTGAACTCACCACTTCGTCGGGACGTATGAGGGATTTCGGCCATTTTTGGAAAGAATGAGCACTTGCATATTTGGAACGCTTGGATTGTCGGCGTATGAAGAATTGAGCGTAACTTCTCCACACGTGTCCGTTTTGGGCCCATAAGTACTTTTTGGAAATGTAGCGATCGTTTTGGATTGAACTCACCACTTCGTCGTGATGTACGAGGGATTTTTGGCAATTTTTCTAAAGAATGAGCACCTGCATATTTAGAATGCTTAGAGAGTCGGCGGACGAAGAATTGAGCGTAACTTTTGCACACGGTGTCCGTTTTGGGCCCATAAGTAATTTTTTGAAATGTAGCGACCGTTTTGGATTGAACTCACCACTTCATCATGACGTACGAGGGATTTTTGGCGATTTTTCTAAAGAATGAGCACTTGCATATTTGGAATGCTTGGAGAGTCGACGGACAAAGAGCTGAGTGTAACTTTTGCACACGGTGTTCGTTTTGGGCCCATAAGTACTTTTTGGAAATGTAGTGACCGTTTTGGATTGAACTAACCACTTCGTCATGACGTATGAGGGATTTTTGGCGATTTTTCTAAAGAATGAGCACCTGCATATTTAGAATGCTTGGAGAGTCGGCAGACGAAGAATTGAGCGTAACTTTTGCACACGGTGTCCGTTTTAGGCCAATAAGTACTTTTTGGAAATGTAGCGACCGTTTTGGATTGAACTCACCACTTCGTCGTGACGTACGAGGGATTTTCGGCGATTTTTCTAAAGAATGAGCACTTGCATATTTGGAATGCTTGGAGAGGCGGCGGACGAAAAATTGAGCGTGACTTTTGCACACGGTGTCCGTTTTGGTCCCATAAGTACTGTTTGGAAATGTAGCGACCGTTTTGGATTGAACTCACCTCTTCGTCGTGACGTATGAGGGGTTTCGGCCATTTTTCAAAAGAATGAGCAGTTGCTTATTTGGAATGTTTGGATTGTTGGCGTACGAAGAATTGAGCGTAATTTTTGCACACGTGACCATTTTGGGCCCTTAAGTACTTTTTGGAAATGTAGCGACCGTTTTGGATTGAACTCACCACTTCGTCGTGATGTACGAGGGATTTTTGGCGATTTTTCTAAAGAATGAGCACCTGCATATTTAGAATACTTGGAGAGTCGGGGGACGAAGAATTGAGCGTAACTTTTGCACACGGTGTCCATTTTGGTTCCATAAGTACTTTTGGAAATGTAGCGACCGTTTTGGATTGAACTCACCACTTCGTCGTGAAGTATGAGGGATTTCGACCATTTTACGAAAGAATGAGCACTTGCCTATTTGGAATGCTTGGATTGTCGGCGTACGAAGAATTAAGCGTAACTTTTGCACACTGTGTCCGTTTTGGGCCCCTAAGTACTTTTTAGAAATGTAGCGGCCGTTTTGGATTGAACTCACCACTTCGTCGTGACGTATGAGGGATTTTGGCCATTTCACGAAAGAATGAGCACTTGCATATTTGGAACGCTTGGATTGTCGGCGTACGAAGAATTGACCGTAACTTTTGCACCCGGTGTTCGTTTTGGGCCCATATGTACTTTTTAGAAATGTAGCGACCGTTTTGGATTGAACTCACCACTTCGTCATGACGTATGAGGGATTTCAGCCATTTTAAGAAAGAATGAGCACTTGCATATTTGGAACGCTTGGATTGTCGTCGTACGAACAATTGAGCGTAACTTTTGCACACGTGTCCGTTTTGGGCCCAAAAGTACTTTTTGGAAATGTAACGACCGTTTTGGATTGAACTCACCACTTCTTCGCGACATACGAGGGATTTTTGGCAATTTTTCTAAAGAATGAGCACTTGCATATTTAGAATGCTTGGAGAGTCGGGGGACGAAGAATTGAGCGTAACTTTTGCACACGGTGTCCGTTTTGGGCCCATAAGAACTTTTTGGAAATGTAGCGACCGTTTTGGATTGAACTCACCACTTCGTCGTGACGTATGATGGATTTCGGCCATTTTTCGAAAAATTTGAGCACTTGCATATTTGGAACGCTTGGATGTCGGCGTACGAAGAATTGAGCGTAACTTTTGCACACGGTGTCCGTTTTGGGCCCATAAGTACTTTTTGGAAATGTAGGGACCGTTTTGGATTGAACTCACTGCTTCGTCGTGACGTATGAGGGATTTTGGCCATTTCACGAAAGAATGAGCGCTTGCATATTTGGAACGCTTGGATTGTCGGCGTACGAAGAATTGAGCGTAACTTTTGCACTCGATGTCTGTTTTGGGCCCATAAGTACTTTTTGGAAATGTAGCGACCGTTTTAGATTGAACTCACCACTTCATCGTGACGTATGAGGGATTTCGGCCATTCTACAAAAGAATGAGTAGTTGCATATTTGGAACGCTTGGATTGTCGGCGTACGAAGAATTGAGCGTAACTTTTGCACTCGATGTCTGTTTTGGGCCCATAAGGACTTTTTGGAAATGTAGCGACCGGTTTAGATTGAACTCACCACTTCATCGTGACGTATGAGGGATTTTGGCCATTTTTCGAAAGAATGGGACCGTTTTGGATTGAACTCACTGCTTCGTCGTGACGTATGAGGGATTTTGGCCATTTTGCGAAAGAATGAGCGCTTGCATATTTGGAACACTTGGATTGTCGACGTACGAAGAATTGAGCGTAACTTTTGCACCCGATGTCCGTTTTGGGCCCATAAGTACTTTTGGGAAATGTAGCGACCGTTTTGGATTGAACTCACCACTTCATCGTGACGTATGAGGGATTCCGGCCATTCTACAAAAGAATGAGTAGTTGCATATTTGGAACGCTTGGACTGTCGGCGTACGGAGAATTGAGCGTAATTTTTGTACACGTGTCCATTTTGGGCCCTTAAGTACTTTTTGGAAATGTAGCGATCGTTTTGGTTTGAACACACAACTTCATCGTGACGTACGAGGGATTTTGACGATTTTTCAAAAGAATTAGCACTTACATATTTAGAATGCTTGGAGAGTCGGCGGACGAACTTTTGCACGCGGTGTTCGTTTTAGGCCCATAAGAACTTTTTGGTAATGTAGTGACCGTTTTGGATTGAACTCACCACTTCGTCGTGACGTATGAGGGATTTCGGCCATTTTTTGAAAGAATGAGCACTTGCATATTTGGAACGCTTGGATTGTCGGCGTACGAAGAATTGAGCGTAACTTTTGCACACGGGCTCCGTTTTGGGCCCATAAGTACTTTTTGGAAATGTAGCGACCGTTTTGGATTGAACTCACCACTTCGTCGTGACGTATGAGGGATTTCAGCCATTTTACGAAAGAATTCGCACTTGCATATTTGGAACGCTTGGATTGTCGGCGTACGAAAAATTGATCGTAACTTTCGCACACGTGTCCGTTTTGGGGCCATAAGTACTTTTTGGAAACGTAGCGACCGTTTTGGATTGAACTCACCACTTCGTCGTGACGTACGAGGGATTTTTGGCGATTTTTCTAAAGAATGAGCACTTGCATATTTAGAATGCTTGGAGAGTCGACAGACGAAGAATTGAGCGTAACTTTTGTACACGGTGTCCGTTTTGGGCCCACAAGTACTTTTTGGAAATGTAGCGACCGTTTGGGATTGAACTCACCACTTCGTCGTGACGTACGAGGGATTTTGGCCATTTTTCGAAAGAAAGAGCGCTCGTATATTTAGAATGCTTGGAGAGTTGGCGGACAAAGAATTGAGCGTAAATTCTGCACACGGTGTCCGTTTTGGGTCCATAAGTACTTTTTGGAAACGTAGCGACCATTTTGGATTGAACTCACCTCTTCGTCGTGACGTATGAGGGATTTTGGCCATTTTTCAAAAGAATGAGCAGTTGCATATTTGGAACGCTTGGACTGTCGGCGTACGAAGAATTGAGCGTAACTTTTGCACACGGTATCCGTTTTGGGCCCATAAGTACTTTTTGGAAATGTAGGGACCGTTTTGGATTGAACTCACCACTTCGTCGTGACGCATGAGGGATTTCGGCCATTTTACGAAAGAATGAGCGCTTGCTTATTTGGAAACCTTGGATTGTCGGCGTACGAAGAATTGAGCGTAACTTTTGCACCCGATGTCCGTTTTGGCCCATAAGTACTTTTTGGAAATGTAGCGACCGTTTTGGATTGAACTCACCACTTCGTCATGACGTATGAGGGATTTCGGCCATTTTTCGAAAGAATGAGCACTTGCATATTTGGAACGCTTGATGTCGGCGTACGAAGAATTGAGCGTAACTTTTGCATATGGTGTCCGTTTTGGGCCCATAAGTACTTTTTGGAAATGTAGGGACCGTTTTGGATTGAACTCACTGCTTCGTCGTGACGTATGAGGGATTTTGGCCATTTTGCGAAAGAATGAGCGCTTGCATATTTGGAACGCTTGGATTGTCGGCGTACGAAGAATTGAGCGTAACCTTTGCACCCGATGTCCATTTTGGGCCCGTAAGTACTTTTTGGAAATGTAGCGACCGTTTTGGATTGAACTCACCACTTCATCGTGACGTATGAGGGATTTCGGCCATTCTACGAAAGAATGAGTAGTTACATATTTGGAACGCTTGGACTGTCGGCGTACGAAGAATTGAGCGTAATTTTTGTACACCTGTCCATTTTGGGCCCTTAAGTACTTTTTGGAAATGTAGCGATCGTTTTGGATTGAAAACACAACTTCATCGTGACGTACGAGGGATTTTGGCGATTTTTCAAAAGAATTAGCGCTTGCAAATTTAGAATGCTTGGAGAGTCGGCGGACGAACTTTTGCACGCGGTGTCCGTTTTAGGCCTATAAGAACTTTTTGGTAATGTAGTGACCGTTTTGGATTGAACTCACCACTTCGTCGTGACGTATGAGGGATTTCGGCCATTTTTCGAAAGAATCGGCACTTGCATATTTGGAACGCTTGGATTGTCGGCGCACGAAGAATTGAGCGTAACTTTTGCACACGGTGTCCGTTTTGGGCCCATAAGTACTTTTTGGAAATGTAGCGACCGTTTTGGATTGAACTCACCACTTCGTCGTGACGTATGAGGGATTTCAGCCATTTTGCGAAAGAATGAGCACTTACATATTTGGAACGCTTGGATTGTCGGTGTACGAAGAATTGAGCGTAACTTTCGCTCACGTGTCCGTTTTGGGCCCATAAGTACTTTTTGGAAACGTAGCGACCGTTTTGGATTGAACTCACCACTTCGTCGTTACGTACGAGGGATTTTTGGCAATTTTTCTAAAGAATGAGCACTTGCATATTTAGAATGCTTGGAGAGTCGGTGGACGAAGAATTGAGCGTAACTTTTGCACACAGTGTCCGTTTTGGGCCCATAAGTACTTTTTGGAAATGTAGCGACCGTTTTGGATTGAACACACCTCTTCGTCGTGACGTATGAGGGATTTTGGCCATTTTTCAAAAGAATGAGCAGTTGCATATTTGGAACGCTTGGACTGTCGGCGTACGAAGAATTGAGCGTAACTTTTGCACACGGTGTCCGTTTTGGACCCATAAGTACTTTTTGGAAATGTAGGGACCATTTTGGATTGAACTCACCACTTCGTCGTGACGTATGAGGGATTTGGGCCATTTTACGAAAGAATGAGCGCTTGCTTATTTGGAACGCTTGGATTGTCGGCGTACGAAGAATTGAGCGTAACTTTTGCACGCTGTGTCCGTTTTGGGCCCATAAGTACTTTTTGGAAATGTAGCGACCGTTTTGGATTGAACTCACCTCTTCATTGTGACGTATGAGGAATTTCGACCATTTTTCGAAAGAATGAGCAATTGCATATTTGGAACGCTTGGAATGTCGGCGTACGAAGAATTAAGCGTAATTTTTGCACACTTGTCCGTTTTGGTCCCTTAAGTACTTTTTGGAAATGTAGCGATCGTTTTGGATTGAACACACAGCTTCATCGTGACGTACGAGGGATTTTGGCAATTTTTCAAAAGAATTAGCACTTGCATTTTTAGAATGCTTGGAGAGTCGACGGACGTAGAATTGAGCGCAACTTTTGCACGCGGCGTCCGTTTTAGGCCCATAAGAACTTTTTGGAAATGTAGTGACCGTTTTGGATTGAACTCACCACTTCGTCGTGACGTATGAGGGATTTCGGCCATTTTTCGAAAGAATGAGCACTTGCATATTTGGAACGCTTGGATTGTCGGCGTACGAAGAACTGAGCGTAACTTTTGCACATAGTGTCCGTTTTGGGCCCATAAGTACTTTTTGGAAATGTAGCGACCGTTTTGGATTGAACTCACCACTTCGTCGTGACGTAAGAGGGATTTCAGCCATTTTACGAAAGAATGAGCATTGCATATTTGGAACACTTGGATTGTCGGCGTACAAAGAATTGAGCGTAACCTTTGCACACGTGTCCGTTTTGGTCCCATAAGTACTATTTGGAAACGTAGCGATCATTTTGGATTGAACTCACCACTTCGTCGTGACGTACGAGGGATTTTTGACGATTTTTCTAAAGAATGAGCACTTGCATATTTAGAATGCTTGGAGAGTCGGCTGACGAAGAATTGAGCGTAACTTTTGTACGCGGTGTCCGTTTTAGGCCCAAAAGTACTTTGTGGAAACGCAGCGACCGTTTTGGATTGAACTCACCTCTTCGTCGTGACGTATGATGGATTTTAGCCATTTTTCAAAAGAATGAGCAGTTGCATATTTGGAACGCTTGGACTATCGGCGTACGAAAAATTGAGCATAACTTTTGCACACGGTGTTCGTTTTGGGCCCATAAGTACTTTTTGGAAATGTAGGGATCGTTTTGGATTGAACTCACCACTTCGTCGTGACGTATGAGGGATTTTCGCCATTTTACGAAAGAATGAGCGCTTGCTTATTTGAACGCTTGGATTGTTGGCGTACGAAGAATTGAGCGTAACTTTTGCACCCTATGTCCGTTTTGGGCCCATAAGTACTTTTTGGAAATGTAGCGACCATTTTGGATTGAACACACCACTTCATCGTAACGTATGAGGGATTTCATCCATTCTACGAAAGAATGAGCAGTTGCAAATTTGGAACGCTTGGACTGTCGACGTACGAAGAATTGAGCGTAATTTTTGCACACGTGTCCATTTTGGGCCCTTAAGTACTTTTTGGAAATGTAGCGATCATTTTG
>NW_019264787.1:0-5118 GCF_002742605.1 Olea europaea var. sylvestris
ACAAAAATCGCGCCGGGGGCAATTTCGTCATTTTTCGCGACGGTGTCGGAATCGACTAAAATTTGACTGATTGATAGGAAACAGAAATCGCGCAAGGGGCGATTTCGTCATTTTTCGCGACGGTGTCGAAATGGGCTAAAATTTGACCGGTTGAGCGGAAAAAAATTGCGCCGGGGGCAATTTCGTAATTTTTCGCGACGGGCTCGAAATCGGCTAAAATTTGACTGATTGATGGGAAACAGAAATCGCGTCGGGGGCGATTTCGTCATTTTTCGCGACGGTGTCGAAATGGGTTCAAATTTGACCGATTGATGGGAAACAAAAATCGCGTCGGGAGTAATTTCGTCATTTTTCCCAACGGTGTTCTAATGAACAAAAATTTGACAGATTGATCGGAAACAAAAATCGCGCCGGGGGCAATTTCGTCATTTTTCACGACGGTGTCCAAATCGGCTAAAATTTGACCGATTGATGAGAAACAAAAATCGCGTCGAGGGCAATTTCGTCATTTTTCCCAAGGGTGTTCGAATGAGCAAAAATTTGACAGATTGATCGGAAACAAAAATCGCGTCAGGCGCAATTTCATCATGTTTTACAACGGTGTCGAAATGGGCTCAAATTTGACCGATTGATGGGAAACAAAAATCGCGTCGGGGGCAATTTCGTCATTTTTCCCAACGGTGTTCGAATGAGCAAAAATTTGACAGATTGATCGGAAACAAAAATCGAGCCGGGGGTAATTTCGTCAATTTTCGAGACGGTGTCGGAATTGGCTAAAATTTGAAAGATTAATCGGAAACAAAAATCGCGCCGAGGGCAATTTCGTCATTTTTCGCGACGGTGTTGGAATCGTCTAAAATTTGAATGATTGATGGGAAACAAAAATCGCTTCGGGGGTAATTTCGTCATTTTTCGTAACGGTGTCGAAATCGGCTAAAATTTGACAGATTAATCGGAAACAAAAATCGCGCAGGGGCCAATTTCGTAATTTTTCGCGACGGTGTCGAAATCGGCTAAAATTTGACTGATTGATGGGAAACAAAAATCGAGTTGGGGGCGATTTCTTCATTTTTCGCGACGGTGTCGAAATGGGGTCAAATTTGACCGATTGATGGGAAACGAAAATCGCGTCGGGAGCAATTTCGTCATTTTTTCCAACGGTGTTCGAATGAGCAAAAATTTGACAGATTGATAGGAAACAAAAATCGCGCCGGGGGCAATTTCGTCATTTTTCGCGACGGTGTCGAAATCGGCGAAAATTTGACTGATTGATGGGAAACAAAAATCGCGTCGGGGACGATTTCATCATTTTTCGCGACGGTGTCGAAATGGGCTCAAATTTGACCAATTGATCGGAAACAAAAATCGCGTCGGACGCGATTTCGTCATTTTTCGCGACGGTGTCGGAATCGGCTAAAATTTGATTGATTGATGGGAAACAAAAATCACGCCGGGGGCGATTTCGTCATTTTCGCGACGGTGTCGCCGTGGGCGATTTCGTCATTTTCGCGACGGTGTCGCCGTGGGCGATTTCGTCATTTTCGCGACGGTGTCGCCGTGGGCGATTTCGTCATTTTCGCGACGGTGTCGCCGTGGGCGATTTCGTCATTTTCGCGACGGTGTCGCCGTGGGCGATTTCGTCATTTTCGCGACGGTGTCGCCGTGGGCGATTTCGTCATTTTCGCGACGGTGTCGCCGTGGGCGATTTCGTCATTTTCGCGACGGTGTCGCCGTGGGCGATTTCGTCATTTTCGCGACGGTGTCGCCGTGGGCGATTTCGTCATTTTCGCGACGGTGTCGCCGTGGGCGATTTCGTCATTTTCGCGACGGTGTCGCCGTGGGCGATTTCGTCATTTTTCGCGACGGTGTTGGAATCGTCTAAAATTTGACTGATTGATGGGAAACAAAAATCGCGTCGGGGGCGATTTCGTCATTTTCGCGACGGTGTCGAAATGGGCTTCAAATTTGACCGATTGATGGGAAACAAAAATCGCGTCGGGGGCAATTTCGTCATTTTTCCCAATGGTGTTCGAATGAGCAAAAACATGACAGATTGATCGGACACAAAAATCGCGTCGGAGGCAATTTCGTCAATTTTCGAGACAGTGTCGGAATTGGCTAAAATTTGACAGATTAATCGGAAACAAAAATCGCGCCGAGGGCAATTTCGTCATTTTTCACGTCGGTGTTGGAATCGCCTAAAATTTGACTGATTGATGGGAAACAAAAATCATGTCGGAGGCAATTTCGTCATTTTTCGCGACGGTGTCGGAATCGTCTAAAATTTGACTGATTGAAGGGAAACAAAGCCGGGGGCAATTTCGTCATTTTTCGCGACGGTGTCGGAGTCGACTAAAATTTGACTGATTGATGGGAAACAAAAATCGCGCCAGGGGCGATTTCGTCATTTTTCGCGACGGTGTCGAAATGGGCTAAAATTTGACTGATTGATGGGAAACAAAAATCGCGCTGGGGGCGATTTCGTCATTTTTCGCGACGGTGTCCAAGTGGGCTCAAATTTGACCGATTCATCGGAAAAAAATCGCGCCGGGGTCAATTTCGTCATTTTTCGCGACAGTGTTGGAATCGTCTAAAATTTGACTGACTGAAGGGAAACAAAAATCGCGCCGGGGGCAATTTCGTCATTTTTCGCGACGGTGTCGGAATCAACTAAAATTTGACTGATTGATAGGAAACAGAAATCGCGCAAGAGGCGATTTCGTCATTTTTCGCGACGGTGTCGAAATGGGCTAAAATTTGACCGGTTGAGCGGAAAAAAATCGCGCCGGGGGCAATTTCGTAATTTTTCGCGTTGAGCTCGAAATCGGCTAAAATTTGACTGATTGATGGGAAACAAAAATCGCGTCGGGGGCGATTTCGTCATTTTTCGCGACGGTGTCGAAATGGGTTCAAATTTGACCGATTGATGGGAAACAAAAATCGCGTCGGGGGCGATTTCGTCATTTTTCGCGACGGTGTCGAAATGGGTTCAAATTTGACCGATTGATGGGAAACAAAAATCGCGTCGGGAGTAATTTCGTCATTTTTCCCAACGGTGTTCTAATGAACAAAAATTTGACAGATTGATCGGAAACAAAAATCGCGCCGGGGGCAATTTCGTCATTTTTCACGACGGTGTCCAAGTCGGCTAAAATTTGACCGATTGATGGGAAACAAAAATCGCGTCGAGGGCAATTTCGTCATTTTTCCCAACGGTGTTCGAATGAGCAAAAATTTGACAGATTGATCGGAAACAAAAATCGCGCCGGGGGCAATTTAGTCATTTTTCGAGACGGTGTCGGAATCGGCTAAAATTTGACAGATTAATCGGAAACAAAAATCGCGCCAGGGGCAATTTCGTTATTTTTCGCGACGATGTTGGAATCGTCTAAAATTTCACTAATTGATGGGAAACAAAAATCGCGCCGAGGGCAATTTCGTCATTTTTCCCAACGGTGTTCGAATGAGCAAAAATTTGACAGATTGATCGGAAACAAAAATCGAGCCGGGGGCAATTTCGTCAATTTTCGAGACGGTGTCGGAATTGGCTAAAATTTGACAGATTAATCGGAAACAAAAATCGCGCCGAGAGCAATTTCGTCATTTTTCACGACGGTGTTGGAATCGTCTAAAATTTGACTAATTGATGGGAAACAAAAATCGCGTCGGGGGTAATTTCGTCATTTTTCGTAACGGTGTCGAAATCGGCTAAAATTTGACAGATTAATCGGAAACAAAAATCGCGCCGGGGGCAATTTCGTAATTTTTCGCGACGGTGTCGAAATCGGCTAAAATTTGACTGATTGATGGGAAACAAAAATCGCGTTGGGGGCGATTTCGTCATTTTTCGCGACGGTGTCGAAATGGGGTCAAATTTGACCGATTGATGGGAAACAAAAATCGCGTCGAGAGCAATTTCGTCATTTTTTCCAACGGTGTTTGAATGAGCAAAAATTTGACAGATTGATAGGGAACAAAAATCGCGCCGGGGGCAATTTCGTCATTTTTCGCGACGGTGTCGAAATCGGCGAAAATTTGACTGATTGATGGGAAACAAAAATCGCGTCGGGGGCGATTTCATCATTTTTCGCGACCGTGTCGAAATGGGCTCAAATTTGACCGATTGATCGGAAACAAAAATCACGTCGGACGCGATTTCGTCATTTTTCGCGACGGTGTCGGAATCGGCTAAAATTTGATTGATTGATGGGAAACAAAAATCACGCCGGGGGCGATTTCGTCATTTTTCGCGATGGTGTCGAAATGGGCTCAAATTTGACCGATTCATCGAAAAAAACGCGCCGGGGTCCATTTCGTCATTTTTCACGACGGTGCTGGAATCGTCTAAAATTTGACTAGTTGATGGGAAACAAAAATCGCGCCGGGGGCAATTTCGCCATTTTTCGCGACGGTGTCGGAATCGACTAAAATTTGACTGATTGATGGAAACAAAAGTCGCACCGGGGGCGATTTCGTTATTTTTCGCAACGGTGTCGAAATGGGCTCAAATTTGACCGATTGATCGGAAAAAAATCGCGCCGGGGGCAATTTCGTCATTTTTCGCGACGGTGTTGGAATCGTCAAAAATTTGACTGATTGATGGGAAACAAAAATAGCGCCTGGCGCAATTTCGTCATTTTTCGCGACGATGTCGTAATCGGCTAAAATTTGACTGATTGAAGGGAAACAAAAATAGCGCCGGAGGCGATTTCGTAATAAATCGCGCCGGAGGCGATTTCGTAATTTTTCACGACGGTGTCGAAATGCGCTCAAATTTGACCGATTGATCGGAAACAAAAATCGCGCCGGGGGCAATTTAGTCATTTTTCGCGACAATGTCGAAATTAGCTAAAATTTGACTGATTGATGGGAAACAAAAATTGCGCAGGGGCAATTTTGTCATTTTTCGAGACGGTGTCGGAATGCTCTCAAATTTGACCGATTCATCAGAAAAAAATCACGCCGGGGTCGATTTCATCATTTTTCGCGACGGTGTCGGAATCGACTAAATTTTGACTGATTGATGGGAATCAAAAATCGCGCCGGAGGCAATTTCGTCATTTTTCGTGACGGTCTCGAAATCGGCTAAAATTTGACTGATTGATGGGAAACAAAAAT
>NW_019264787.1:8724-9021 GCF_002742605.1 Olea europaea var. sylvestris
ATTTTTCGCGACGGTGTCCAAATGGGCTCAAATTTGACTGATTCATCGGAAAGAAATCGCGCCGGGGTCAATTTCGTCATTTTTCGCGACGGTGTTGGAATCGTCTAAAATTTGACTGATTGATGGGAAACAAAAATAGCGCCGGGGGCAATTTCGTCATTTTTCGCGACGGTGTCCAAATGGGCTCAAATTTGACCGATTCATCGGAAAGGAATCGCGCCGGCGTCAATTTCGTCATTTTTCGCGACGGTGTTGGAATCGTCTAAAATTTGACCGATTGATGGGAAACAAAAATCG
>NW_019264787.1:9190-9378 GCF_002742605.1 Olea europaea var. sylvestris
CCGGGGGCAATTTCGTCAATTTTCGAGACGGAGTCGGAATTGGCTAAGATTTGACAGATTAATCGGAAACAAAAATCGCGCCGAGGGCAATTTCGTCATTTTTCGCGACGGTGTTGGAATCGTCTAAAATTTGACTAAGTGATGGGAAACAAAAATCGCGTCGGGGGCAATTTCGTCATTTTTCGCAA
>NW_019264787.1:9467-11885 GCF_002742605.1 Olea europaea var. sylvestris
AATTTCGTAATTTTTCGCGACGGTGTCGAAATCGGCTAAAATTTGACTGATTGATGGGAAACAAAAATCGCGTTGGGGGCGATTTCTTCATTTTTCGCAACGATGTCGAAATGGGGTCAAATTTGACCGATTGATGGAAACAAAAATCGCGTCGGGAGCAATTTCGTCATTTTTTCCAACGGTGTTCGAAAGAGCAAAAATTTGACAGATTGATCGGAAACAAAAATTGTGCCGGGGGCAATTTCGTCATTTTTCACGACGGTGTCGTAATCGGCTAAAATTTGACTGATTGAAGGGAAACAAAAATCGCGCCGGGGGCAATTTCGTCATTTTTCACGACGGTGTCGGAATCGGCTAAAATTTGACTGATTGATCGGAAACAAAAATCGCGCCGGGGGCAATTTCGTCATTTTTCACGACGGTGTCGGAATCGGCTAAAATTTGACTGATTGATCGGAAACAAAAATCGCGCCGGGGGCAATTTCGTCATTTTTCACGACGGTGTCGGAATCGGCTAAAATTTGACTGATTGATCGGAAACAAAAATCGCGCCGGGGGCAATTTCGTCATTTTTCACGACGGTGTCGGAATCGGCTAAAATTTGACTGATTGATCGGAAACAAAAATCGCGCCGGGGGCAATTTCGTCATTTTTCACGACGGTGTCGGAATCGGCTAAAATTTGACTGATTGATCGGAAACAAAAATCGCGCCGGGGGCAATTTCGTCATTTTTCGCGACGGTGTTGGAATCGTCTAAAATTTGACTGATTGAAGGGAAACAAAAATCGCGCCGGGGGCAATTTCTTCATTTTTCGCGATGGTGTCAGAATCGACTAAAATTTGACTGATTGATAGGAAACAAAAATCGCGCCAGGGGCGATTTCCTCATTTTTCCCGACGGTGTCGAAATGGGCTCAAATTTGACCGGTTGATCGGAAAAAAATCGCGTCGGGGGCAATTTCGTCATTTTTCGCGACGGTGTTGGAATCGTCTAAAATTTGACTGACTAATGGGAAACAAAAATAGCGTCGGGGGCAATTTCGTCATTTTTCGTAACGGTGTCGTAATCGGCTAAAATTTGACTGATTGAAGGGAAACAAAAATAGCGCCGGGGGCAATTTCGTCATTTTTCGCGACAATGTCGAAATCGGCTAAAATTTGACTGATTGATGGGAAACAAAAATTGCACAGGGGTAATTTCGTCATTTTTGGAGACGGTGTCGGAATCGGCTAAAATTTGACTGATTGGTGGGAAACAAAAATCGCGCCGGGGCCAATTTCGTCATTTTTCGGGACGGTGTCGGAATCGGCTAAAATTTGACTGATTGATGGGAAACAAAAATCGCGCCGGGGACGATTTCGTCATTTTTCGCGACGGTATCCAAATGGGCTCAAATTTGACCGATTCATCGGAAGAAAAAATCGCGCTGGGGACAATTTCGTCAATTTTCGCGACGGTGTTGGAATCGTCTAAAATTTGACTGATTGAAGGGAAAAAAAATCGCCTCGGGGGCAATTTCGTCATTTTTCGCGACGGTGTCGGAATCGACTAAAATTTGACTGATTGATAGGAAACAAAAATTGTGCCAGGGGCGATTTCGTCATTTATCGCGACGGTGTCGAAATGGGCTCAAATTTGACCGGTTGATCGGAAAAAATCGCACCAGGGGCAATTTCGTCATTTTTCGCGACGGTGTAGGAATCGACTAAAATTTGACTGATTGATGGGAAACAAAAATCGCGCCAGGGGTGATTTCCTCATTTTTCGCGATGATGTCGAAATGGGCTCAAATTTGACCGGTTGATCGGAAAAAAATCTCGCCGGGGGCAATTTCGTCATTTTTCGCGACGGTGTTGGAGTCGTCTAAAATTTGACAGATTGATGGGAAAAAAATCGCGCCGGGGGCAATTTCGTCATTTTTCGCGACGGTGTTGGAATCGGCCGAAATTTGACTGATTGATGGGAAACCAAAATCGCGCCGGGGGCGATTTCGTAATTTTTCGTGACGATGTCGAAATGGGCTCAAATTTGACAGATTGATCGGAAAAAAAAACGCGTCGGGCGCAATTTCGTCATTTTTCGCGACGGTGTCGGAATCGGCTAAAATTTGATTGATAGATCGGAAAACAAAAATCTCGCCGGGTGCGATTTCGTCATTTTTCGCGACGGTGTCCAAATGGGCTCAAATTTGACCGATTCATTGGAAAAAAATAGCGCCTGGGTCAAATTCGTCATTTTTCGCGACGGTGTTGGAATCGTCTAAAATCTGACTGATTGATGGGAAAAAAAAATCGCGCCGTGGGCAATTTCGTCATTTTTCGCGACGGTGTCGGATCGACTAAAATTTGACTGATTGATGGGAAACAAAAATCGCGCCGGGGGCGATTTCGTCATTTTTCGCGACGGTGTCAAAATG
>NW_019264788.1:0-11881 GCF_002742605.1 Olea europaea var. sylvestris
GTAAGAATAGCAAAGTTAAATTGGTGAGAACCTTGCTACTTGCACACTATGGTCTAGACTTTAGTTTACACTTTGCCACGTGAAATTACCCTGCTGGACCTTGATACATGTACACTATAGTGTACACTTAAGTTTACACTTTACCATGTGACATTACCCTATTGGACAATTTAAATTTCAAACAGTTTTTCCATCCAATTGACACTTGACTACAATGCAAGTGTCAAATGACGTGTCAAAAATCAGTGTACAAATAGCAAAGTTCAATCAGTAAGAACCTTGCCACAATACACTACGGTGTACTCTTTAGTTTACACTTTGCCACATGACATTACCCTGTTGGACAGTTTAAATTTCAAACTATTTTCCCATCCAATTAACACTTGACAACAATTTGAGCGTCAAACAATGTGTCAAAAATCAGTGTACAAATAGCAATGTTCAATCCGTAAGGACCTTGCTACATGTGCACTATGGTGTACACTTTAGTTTACACTTTGCCACGTGACGTTACCCTGTTGGACAGTTTAAATTTCAAGCAGTTTTCCCAACCAATTTACACTTGACAACAATGCACATATCAAACAGCGTGACAAAAATCAATGTACAAATAGCAAAGTTCAATCGGTAAGAACCTTGCTACATGTACACTATGGTGTACATTTTAATTTACACATTGCCACGTGACATTACCCTATTGAATAGTTTAAATTTCAAATAGATTTCCATCTAATTGACACTTGACAACAATGCAACTATTAAACAACGTGTCGAAAATTAGTGTTCAAATAGGAATGTTCAATTGGTTAGAACCTTGCGACATGTACACTATCGTGTATACATTTTAGTTTACACTTTGTCACATGACAATACCCTATTGGATAGTTTAAATTTCAAACAATTTTTCCATCCAATTGACACTTGACAACAATGCAAGTGTAAACCAACGTGTCAAAAATCATTGTACAAATAGCAATGTTCGATTGGTAAGAACCTTACTACATGTATACAATGGTGTACACTTTAGTTTACACTTTTCCACGTGACATTATCCTATTGGACAGTTTAAGTTTTAAAATAGTTTTCCCATCTAGTTGACACTTGACAACAATACAAGTGTCAAACAATGTGTCAAAAATTAGTGTACAAATAGGAAAGTTTAGTCGGTAAGAACCTTGCTACATGTACACTATGGTGTACACTTTAGTTTACACGTTACCACGTGACATTACCCTATTGGACAGTTTAAATTTCAAACAGTTTTCCCATCTAATTGACACTTGACAACAATGCAAGTGTTAAACAACGTGTCAATAATCAGTGTAGAAATAGGAAAGTTCAATCGGTAAGAACATCGCTACATGTACACTATGGTGTACACCTTAGTTTACACTATACCACGTGACATTACCCAGTTGGACAGTTTAAATTTAAAACATTTTCCCCATCCAATTGATACGAGACTACAAAGTAGGTGTCAAACAACGTGTCGAAAATCAGTGTACAAATAGCAAAGTTCAATCGGTAAGAACCTTGCTAGATGTGCACTATGGTGTACACTTTAGTTTACACTTTGCCACATGACATTATCCTGTCGGACAGTTCAAATTTCAAACATTTTTCTCATCCAATTGACACTTGACAACAATGCAAGTGTGGTGTAAAAAATTAGTGTATGAATAGCAAAGTTCAATCGGTAAGAACTTTGCTACTTGTAAACTATGGTCTAAACTTTAGTTTACACTTTGTCACATGACATTACCCTGTTGGGCCTTACTACATGTACACTATAGTGTACACTTTAATTTACACTTTACCACGTGACATTACCTTATTGGACAATTTAAATTTCAAACAGTTTTTCCATCCAATTGACACTTGACTACAATGCAAGTGTCAAATGACGTGTCAAAAATCAGTGTACAAATAGCAAAGTTCAATCAGTAAGAACCTTGCTACAGCACACTACGGTGTACACTTTGGTTTATACTTTGCCACGTAACATTACCCTGTTGGACAGTTTAAATTTCAAATAGTTTTCCCATCCAATTCACACTTGATAACAATGCAAGTGTCAAACAACTTGTCAAAAATCAATGTACAAGAAGCAAAGTTCAATCAGAGAGGACCTTGCCCCCATGTACACTATGGTGTACACTTTAGTTTACACTTTGCCACATGACATTACCCTATTGAACAATTTAAATTTTAAACAGTTTTTCCTTCCAATTGACACTTGACTACAATGCAAGTGTCAAATGACGTGTTAAGAATCATTGTACAAATAGCAAAGTTCAATCGGTAAGAACCTTGCTACATGTCCACCATGGTGTAAACTTTAGTTTACATTTTACCACATGACATTAGCCTGTTGGTTAGTTTGAATTTCAAACATTTTTCCCATCCAATTCACACTTGACAACAATGCAAGAGTCAAACAACATGTAAAAAATCAGTGTACAAATAGCAAAGTTCAATCTATAAGAACTTTACTACATGTACACTATGGTGTACACTTCAGTTTACACTTTATCACGTAACATTACCCTGTTGGACATTTTAAATTTCTAATAGTTTTCCCATCCAATTGACACTTGACATAAATGCAAAGTGTTAAACAACTTGTCAAAAACCAGTGTACGAATAGCAGTTTTCCCATCCAATAGACACATGAGAACAATGCAAGTATCAAAAAACGTGTCAAAAATTAGTTTACAAATTGCGAAGTTCAATCGGTAAGAACCTTGCAACATGTACACTACGGTGTACACCTTAGTTTACACTTTGCCACATGACATTACCCTGTTGGACAGTTTAAATTTCAAACAATTTTCCCATCCAATTCACACTTGACAATAGTGCAAGTGTCAAACAACGTGTCAAAAATCAGAGGACAACTAGCAAAGTTCAATCGGTAAGAACCTCGCCACATATACAACATGGTGTACACACTTTGCCTCGTGATATTACCTTGTAGGACAGTTTAAATTTCAAACAGTTTTCCCATCAAATTGACACTTGATTATATTTCAAATAGTTTTCCCATCCAATTGACACTTGACAACAATGTAAGTGTCAAAAAATGAGTAAAAAATCAGTGTACGAATAGCAAAGTTCAATCGGTAAGAACCTTGCTGCATGTACACTGTGGTGTACACTTTAGTTTACACTTTACCACGTGACATTACCCTGTTGGACTGTTTAAATTTCAAACAATTTTCCCACCCAATTGACACTTGACTACAATGCAAGTGTTGAACGACGTCTTGAAAATCAATTTACAAATAGCAAAGTTCAATCGGTAGGAACCTCACTACATGTACACTATGGTGTACACTTTAGTTTACCCTTTGCCACATGAAATTACACTATTGGACCGTTTGAATTTCTAACAGTTGTCCCATCCAATTCACACTTGACAACAATGCAAGTGTCAGACAATGTGTCAAAAATCAGTGTACAAATAGCAAAATTCAATCAGTAAGAACATTACTACATGTACACTATGGTCTACACTTCAGTTTATACTTTGCCACATAGCATTACCCTGTTGGACAGTTTAAATTTCAAATAGTTTTCCCATCCTATTAACAATTGACAACAATGCAAGTGTCATACAACGTGTTAAAAATTGACAACAATGCAAGTTCAATCGATAAGAACTTTGCTACATGTACACTATAGTGTACATTTTAGTTTACACTTTGTCACGTGACATTACCCAGCTGGATAGTTCAAATTTAAAACAATTTTTCCATCCAATTAACACTTGACAACAATGCAAGTGTCAAACAATATGTCATAAATCGATGTGCAAATAGCAAAGTTCAATCAGATGGACTTTGTTGCTAGTACACTATGGTGTACACTTTTGTTTACACTTTGCTACGTAACGTTACCATGTTGAGCAGTTTAAATTTAATACAGTCTTTCTATCCAATTGACACTTGGCAAGAATGCTTATGTCAAACATCGTGCCAAAAATAATTGTACAAATTGCAAAGTTCAATTGGTAAGAATCTTGCTACAAGTACACTATGGTGTGCACTTTAGTTTAGACTTTGCCATGTGACATTACCCTATTGGACAGTTTGAATTTCAAATAGTTTTCTCATCCAATTGACACTAGATAACAATGCAAGTGACAAACAACGTGCTGAAAATTAGTGTACATATAGCAAAGTTCAATCGATAAGAACCTTGCTACATGTACACTATGGTGTACACACTTTAGTTTACACTTTGCCATGGGACATTACCCTAGTGGATAGTTTAAATTTAAAACAGTTTTCCCATCCAATTCACACTTGACAATAATGTAAGTGTCAAACAACGTGTTGAAAATTGGTGTACAAAATGCAAAGTTCAATCAGTAAGGACTTTGTTACTAGTACACTGAGGTGTACACTTTAGTTTACACTTTGCCACGTGACATTACCCTATTGGACAATTTAAATTTCATAAAGTTTTTCTATCCAATTGACACTTGACAACAATGTAAGTGTCAAATAATGTGTCAAAAATTAGAGTACAAATAAAAAAGTTCAATCGGTAAGAATCTTGCTACACGTATACTACGGTATACACACTTTAGTTTGCAAATTGCCACGTGAAATTATCCTACCGGACAATTTAAATTTCAAACAATTTTCCCATCCAATTGACACTTGATTAACTTACAAATAGTTTTCTCATCCAATTAACACTTGACAACAATGTAAGTGTCAAACCATGAGTAAAAAATCAATGTACGAATAGTAAAGTTCAATTGGTAAGAACCTTACTACATGTACACTATGGTGTATACTTTAGTTTACACTCTGCCACGTGACATTACCCTGTTGGATAGTTTAAATTTCAAACTATTTTCCCATCCAATTGACACTTGACAACAATGTAAGTGTCAAACAGCGTGCAAAAAATAAGTGTGCAAATAGCAAAGTTCAATCGGTAAGAACCTTGCAACATGTACACTATGGTGTGCACTTTAGTTTACACTTTGCCATGTGACATTACCCTATTGGACGTTTGAATTTAAAACAATTTTCTCATCAAATTGACACTTAAAAACAATGCAAGTGACAAACAACATGCCAAAAATCAGTGTACATATAGAAAAGTTCAGACGATAAGAACCTTGCTACATGTACATTATGGTGTACACACTTTAGTTTACACTTTGCCACGTGACATTACCCTATTGGACAGTTTAAATTTCAAATAATTTTCCCGTCCAATTGACACTTGAGAACAATATAAGTGTCAAACAACGTGCTAAAAAATTAGTGTACAAATAGCAAAGTTCAATCGGTAATGACCTTGCTACATGTACATTATGGTGTACACTTTAGTTTACACTTTACCATATGACATTACCCTGTTAGACAGTTTAAATTTCTAACAGTTTTCCCATCCAATTGACACTTTACTACAATGAATGTGTGAACCAACGTGTCAAAAATCAGTGTACAAATAGCAAAGTTCCATCGGTAAGAACCTTGCTATATGTACACTATGGTGTACACTTTAGTTTATACTGTGTCACGTCACATTACCCTGTTGGATAGTTTAAATTTCAAACAGTTTTTCCATCCAATTGACACTTGACAACAATGCAAGTGGAAAATAATGTGTCAAAAATCGGTGTACAAATTGCAAAGTTCAATCGGCAAGAACCTTGCGACAAGTACACTATGGTGTAAACTTTATTTTACACATTGCTACGTGTCATTACCCGATTGGACAGTTTAAATTTCAAATAGTTTTCCCATCCAATATACACTTGACAATAATGCAAGTGTCAAAAAATGTGTCAAAAATCAGGGTACACATAGCAAAGTTCAATCGGTAAGAACTTGCTACATCTACACTATGGTGTACATTTTAGTTTACACTATCCCACATGAGATTACCCTGTTAGACGATTTAAATTTTGAACAGTTTTCCCATCCAATTGACACTTGACAATAATGCAAGTGTCAAACAACGTGTCAAAAATTAATGTACAAATAGTAAAGTTCAATCAGTAAGAACCTTGCTATATGTAGACAATGGTGTACACTTTAGTTTACACTTTGCCACGTGACATTACCCTATTGGACAGTTTAAATTTCGAATAGTTTTTCCATCCAATTGACACTTGACAACAATGCAAGTGTCAAACAACGTGTTAAAAATCAGTGTACAAATAGCAAAGTTCAATTGGTAAGAACCTTGCTACATGTACACGATGGGGTACAGTTTAGTTTACACTTTGCCATAGGACATTACTCTACTGGACAGTTTAAATTTCAAATAGTTTTTCCATTCAATTCACATTTGACAACAATGCAAGTGTCAAACAATGTGCCAAAAATAAGTGTACAAATAGCAAAGTTCAACTCGTAAGAACCTTGTTACATGTACGCTATAGTGTACACTTTAGTTTACACTATCCCACATGAGATTACCTTGTTGGAAGGTTTAAATTTCGAACAGTTTTCCCATCCAATTGACACTTGCCAACAGCGTAAGTGTCGAACAACGTGTTAAAAATTAGTGTACAAATAGCAAAGTTCATTCGATAAGAACCTTGCTACATGTACACAATGGTTTACACTTTAGTTTACACTTTGCCACGTGACATTACCTTATTGGACAGTTTAAATTTCAAATAGTTTTCCCATCCAATTGATACTTGAGAACAATGTAAGTGTCAAATAATGTGCCAAAAATCAGTGTACAAATAGCAAAGTTCAATCGGTAAGGATCTTGCTACATGTACACTATGGTGTACACTTTAGTTTATACTTTACCATGTGACATTACCCTGTTGGACAGTTTAAACTTCTAACAGTCTTCCCATCTAATTTGACACTTGACTACAATGAAAATATGAAACAACGTGTCAAAAATTAGTGTACAAATAGCAAAGTTCCATCGGTAAGAACCGTACTGCATGTACACTAAGGTGTACACTTTAGTTTACACGTTGCGACGTGACATTACCCTATTGGACAGTTTAGATTTCGAATAGTTTTCCCATCCAAATGACACTTGACAACAATTCAAGTGTCAAACAACGTGTCAAAATCAGTGTACAAATAGCAAAGTTCAATCGGTAAGGACCTTGTTACATGTAAACGATGGGGTGCTCTTTAGTTTACACTTTGCCACGTGACATTACCCTGCTGGACAGTTTAAATTTCAAATAGTTTTCCCATCTAATTGACATTTGACAACATTGCAAGTGTCAAACAACGTGCCAAAAATAAGTGTACAAATAGCAAAGTTCAATTGGTAAGAACCTTGCTACATGTACACTATGGTGTACACTTTAGTTTACACTATCCCACATGAGATTACCCTGTTCGAGGGTTTAAATTTCGAACAATTTTCCCCTCCAATTGACACTTGACAATAATGCAAGTGTTAAATAACCTGTCAAAAATCAATGTACAAATAGCAAAGTTCAATGGGTAAGAACCTTGCTACATGTACACAATGATGTACACCTTAGTTTACACTTTGCCACGCGACTTTACCCTATTGGACAGTTTAAATTTCGAATAGTTTTCCCATCTAATTGACACTTGACAATGATGCAAGTGTCAAAGAACATCTCAAAAATCAGTGTACAAATAGCAAAGTTTAATCGATAAGAACCTTGCTACATGTGCACAATGGTCTGCACTTTAGTTTACACTTTACCACGTGACATTACCCTAGTAGACAGTTTAAATTTCAAACAGTTTTCCCATCCAATTGACACTTCACAACAATGCAAGTGTTAAATAACCAAAAATTAGTGTACAAATAACAAAGTTCAATCGGTAAGAACATTGCTACATGTACATGATGGGGTACACTTTAGTTTACACTTTGCCACGTGACATTACCCTGCTGGACTGTTTAAATTTCAAATAGTTTTCCCATCCAATTGACATTTGACAACAATGTAAGTGTCAAACAATGTGCCAAAAATAAGTGTACAAATAGCAAAGTTCAATTGGTAAGAACCTTGCTACATGTACACTATGATGTACACTTTAGTTTACACTTTGTGAAGTGACATTGCCCTATTGGACAGTTTGAATTTCAAATAGTTTTCTCATCCAATTGACACTTGACGACAATGTAACTGTCAAACAACGTGCCAAAAATCAGTGTGCATATAGTAAAGTTCAATCGATGAGAACATTGCTACATGTACACTATGCTGTACACACTTTAGTTTACACTTTGCCATGTGACACTACCCTAGTGGACAGTTTAAATAAAAAGCAGTTTCCCCATCCAATTGACACTTGACAACAATGCAAGTGTCAAACAATGTGTCAAAAGTCGGTGTACAAATAGCAAAGTTCAATCGGTAAGGACTATGGTGTACACTTTAGTTTACACTTTGCCATGTGACATTTTCCTGCTGGACAGTTTAAATTTCAAACAGTTCTTCTGTCCAATTGACACTTGACAACAATGCAAGTGTCAAACAATGTGTCAAAAATTAGAGTACAAATAAAAAAGTACAATCGGTAAGAACCTTGCTACATGTACACTACGGTGTACACACTTTAGTTTACACTTTGCCAAGTGACATTACCCTATCGGATAGTTTAAATTTGAAACAATTTTCGTATCCAATTGACAATTTATTAAATTTCAAACAGTTTTCCCATCTTACTGACACTTGACAACAATGTAAGTGTTAAACAACGAGTAAAAAAATCAATGTACGAATAGCAAAGTTCAATCGGTAAGAACCTTGCTATATGTACACTATGGGGTACACTTTAGTTTATACTCTGCCACGTGACATTACCCTATTGGACAGATTAAATTTCAAATAGTTTTCCCATCTAATAGATATTTGACAACAATGTAAGTGTCAAACAGCATGCGAAAAATTAGTGTACAAATAGCAAAGTTCAATCGGTAAGAACCTTCCTACGTGTACACTATGGTGCGAACTTTAGTTTATACTTTGCCACGTGACATTACCCTATTTGGATAGTTTGAATTTCAAATAGTTTTCTCATCTAATTGACACATGACAGCAATGCAAGTGAAAAACAACATGCCAAAAATCAGTGTACATATAGCGAAGTTCAATCGATAAGAACTTCGCTACATGTACACTATAGTGTACACATTTTAGTTTACACTTGCCACGTGATATTACCCTATTGGACAGTTGAAATTTCAAACAGTTTTCCATCCAATTGACACTTGACAACAATGTAAGTGTCAAACAACGTGCCAAAAATCAGTGCATAAATAGCAAAGTTCAATCGGTAAGGACCTCGCTACATTACTTTAGTTTATACTTTGTCACGTGACATTACCTTGTTGGACAGTTTAAATTTCAAATAGTTTTTGCATCCAATTGATACTTTACAACAAAGCAAGTGGGAAACAATTTGTTAAAAATCAGTGTACAAATAGCAAAGTTCAATCTATAAGAACCTTGCTACAAGTACACTATGATGTATACTTTAGTTTACACTTTGCCGCATGACATTACCCTGTTGGACATTTTCAATTTCTAACAGTTTTCCCCTCCAATTGACACTTGACTTCAATGAAAGTGTGAAACAACGTGTCAAAAATCAGTGTACAAATAGCAAAGTTCCATCAGTAAGAACCTTCCTATATGTACACTATGGTGTACACTTTAGTTTATACTTTGCCACGTGACATTACCCTATTGGACAGTTTAAATTTTAAAGAGTTTTCCCGTCCAATTGATACGTTACAACTATGCAAGTGGAAAACAATGTGTCAAAAATCAGTGTGTAAATAGCAAAGTTCAATCGGTAAGAACCTTGCGACATGTACAGTATGGTGTAAACTTTATTTTACATATTGCTATATGTCATTACCCGATTGGACAATTTAAATTTCAAATAGTTTTCCCATCCAATATACACTTGACAACAATGCAAGTGTTAAACAACGTGTCAAAAATCAGGGTACACATAGCAAAGTTCAATCGGTAAGAACCCTACTACATCTACACTATGGTGTACACTTTAGTTTATACTATCCCACATGAGATTACCCTATAGGATGGTTTAAAGTTCGAACAGCTTTCCCATCCAATTGACGCTTGACAACAATGCAAGTATCAAATAACGTGTCAAAAATCAGTGTACAAATAGTAAAGTTCAATCGGTAAGAACCTTACTACATGTACACGATGGTGTACACTTTAGTTTACATTTTGCCACATGATATTACCCTATTAGACAGTTTAAATTTCGAATAGTTTTCCCATCCAATTGACACTTGACAATAATACAAATGTCAAACAACGTTTCAAAAATCAGTTTACAAATAGTAAAGTTGAATCGGTAAGAACCTTGCTATGTGTACACGATGGTGTACACTTTAATTTACACTTTGCCACGTGACATTACCTTATTGGACAGTTTAAATTTTGAATAGTTTTCCCATCCAATTGACACTTGACAACAATAAAAAGTGTCAAACAACGTGTCAAAAATCAATGTACAAATAGCAAAATTCAATCGGTAAGAACCTTGCTACATGTACACAATGGTGTACACTTTTGTTTATACTTTGTCATGTGATATTACCTTACTGGACAGTTTAAATTTCGAATAGTTTTCCCATCCAATTGACACTTGACAGCAATGCAAGTGTTAAACAACGTGTCAAAAATCAATGTACAAATAGCAAAGTTGAATCGGAAAGGACTTTGCTACATGTACACTATGGTGTACACTTTAGTTTACACTTTATCACGTGACATTGCCCTGTTCGACAGTTTAAATTTCAAATAGTTTTCCCATCCAATTGAGACTTAACTAGAATGCAAGTGTCAAACGACGTGTCAAAAATCAGTTATAAATAGCAAAGTTCAATCGATAAGAACCTTGCTACATGTACACTTTGGTTTACATTTTGCCACGTGACATTACCCTGTTGGATAGTTTAAATTTCAAATAATTTTCCCATCCAATTCACACTTGATGACAATGTAAGTGTTAAACAACGTGTCAAAAATTAGTGTACAAATGGCAAAGTTCAATCAGAGAGGACCTTGCCCCTTGTACACTATGGTGTACACTTTAGTTTACACTTTGCCACATGACATTACCCTGCTGGACAATTTAAATTTAAAATAGTTTACCCATCCAATTGACACTTAACTAAAATGTAAGTGTCGGACGACGTGTAAAAAATCAGTGTACTAATAGCATAGTCCAATTGGTAAGAACCTTGCTACATATACACTATGGTGTACACTTTAGTCTACACTTTGCCACATATCATTATCCTGTTGGACAGTTTAAATTTCAAACATTTTTCCCATCCAATTCACACTTGACAACAATGCAAGTGTCAAAAAATGTCTCAAAAATCAGAGTACGAATAGCAAAGTTCAATCGGTAAGAACTTTGCTACATGTACACTATGGTGTACACACTTTAGTTTACACATTGCCTCGTAACATTACCCTGTCGGACAGTTTATATTTCAAATAGTTTTTCCATCCAATTGACACTTGACGACAATGAAAGTGTCAAACTACGTGTAAATAATTAGTGTAGAATAGCAAAGTTCGATCGGTAAGAATCTTGCTACATGTACGTTGTGGTGTAAACTTTGGTTTACACTTCACCACATGACATTACCCTGTTGGACAGTTTAAATTTCAAATAATTGCCCATCCAATTAACACTTGACTACAATGCAAGTGTCAAACGACGTGTTAACAATTAGTGTACAAATAGCAAAGCTCAATCGATAAGAACCTTGCTACATGTACACTATGGTGTACACTTTGGTTTACTCTTTGCCAAGTGACATTACCCTATTGGACAGTTTAAATTTCAAATAGTTTTCCCATCCAATTGGCACTTGACAACAATGCAAG
>NW_019264789.1:0-599 GCF_002742605.1 Olea europaea var. sylvestris
CTTAATTGTCACTTAACTTCACACGTGCTTCTAGATGCACTCTCTCATAGGCCCTGATAGTTAGGTGGTGTTAAACCTCTCCTTCAATTGCCTCTAGTCCTCAATGCATTAATATATATTTTCTTTTAGCTCATCCAGAAAATTGCTCTTCAAAGTCAAGATAGAACACGAGAATATTATCCAATACTATGGCAAAGAAAAGATAATGAGGTCTTGCATATCAATTATTTATTTCTTTGTCATTAGAGTATATGTAGAAGATGTGATATGACCCAGGAGTCGAGCCCAACGAAGGCAAGTACGAGACGAGACCCATTGATAGTCGATGGCAGACTGATGACGCGATCGAAGATGAAACGAGTCAACGAAGTGATGGGATTGCTCGTCAAGGCAACAATTGAAGACACCATGTTCGAAATTCAAAATGGAGCAACTTCCATGCTCGGGTCGAAGACCGAATCAACTTGGATCAATTTAATATCGAAGGCCGAAATCAGAGGAGAATTTTAAGCCTGTGCGGTCGCACAGGCATACACTCTCACGATCGCGTGGTGGTCTACCAAAGCTCAAATGAGGCATTTTGTTTGAACCATGTGACA
>NW_019264789.1:10581-11877 GCF_002742605.1 Olea europaea var. sylvestris
TAGTATATACCGTTCTAGATTCTTAGAGTTTCATAAGATTGATGATCTTAGATCAAGGGAATGTTCATACGGGTCAACTCTAGATGTTCTGATAGAATAATCAATGCAACACGAAGGTATGATAACCAAATATCAATTTCTCCTGCAATGCAATTTCACATAGTGTTATAGTACAAAATCAATTACAAACTTGCAATCAAATTCAATACTTCGAACATAGAAACTAATTTTAAATTTCCAGTACAAGCAATGGTTACCCTACACAGTAACACCAATCCTAATGTCACCCCACACGATGACACGCTAATGTTGAAATTTAATTTAGGATAAGCCAATATACTAGAGCGGACCAATCTGAGTCCATAAATTATGAGAGATGTGAATTTATCACTTTAGGAACACCATTAGTTGTCCTAAAGTCTCCAGCAATCATAGGAATCAATCAACCACAATTGAATCTCGAATGCACGAAAAATAAAATCGTCCAGACTTTGTTGTATGACTTGAACACCAAAATGTCAGAAACAAACTGTTTGAAGAAACCTCCTCGAAATTCCAGTCGACATACCCTCATGGGCCCCTTGGACCCTTTGTGCGTTGGTTTCACGTGCTATCACATGCACCGCCATCACCGATCGCTCACCTGACCTCTAGGATTGCCTCTATCTACATGTCATACCGGTGATCTTCATTTCACTAAGTCTCTGGATTTGCCAATATTGAGAAAACAGCTTCGATTTTTCATAGTTTTTGGACAGTTTTTTGATCTATTTTTTCTCTTTATTTCTCCTACCTTTCGGTTAGTTTTTTGAGCCAAATCCACCACCTTGATGCTCTGAGACCAATTGTCATGGAAGTTCACTCAAAAATCGTCAAATCGATGTTTTTTAGGCTCTGTTTCACATTACTTTTCTTTACCAACCAACAAATTCGAACAGCTCCAACCCAAAATCAATATATTCACCTTGATTGTTTATCAATCTCACCCCACAAAGGATAGGATAACTATGATAATTTGCAAGTCACAAAAGTACAGGAAGCAAAGATGAATCCGTTGATTTTTTGGAAGCACAAAAGGTAGCTATTTTTCTTCTGTATGGCACCCTTTTCCACACGCAAATCATACAATAAAAATTACTAGGGAAAACAATATATGTAGGGTTAGTTTAGGGTTTAGTTGGACCAATAATAAGGTTAAATGGGCCAATAATCAAAGTCATCTAAGAGGTAATATAAATAGGTTGGGTTGAGCCTTTGAACTTAGTTGTTGATAATTATTTCACTCATCGGCCGAGA
>NW_019264790.1:0-1283 GCF_002742605.1 Olea europaea var. sylvestris
TAAAAAACAAAAAAAATTCTGAACTTGCGTTTTTGATTGAAACTCTTTCGTGCACACATGTTCCATAGATTATCATCGTAATGCACATCGACATGCCACTAATTTCGTAATTGTCGAGGAGATTATGGGAAAATTGGATAATACGTACGGATCGTATGATCCTACTGCTATTGCACGTGACATGGAACGTGAGTTTGGTATGAAGATTAGTTACCATCAAGCACGTAGGGGAAATGTCGCTACTTTACATATGCTACATAGTACACTAGGTGATAGCTTTCAAAAACTTTCTTACTACTGTCGTGTCCTAGGAGAGAATAACTCGGGGACAGTAACACACAACGAAGTAGATTTTTGTAATAGGTTTCACTACCTTTTCCTAGCTTTCGGTGCAAGCATTCGGGGTTACCTGCACTACCTAAGGCCCGTTATTTGTGTTGACGGCAGTCACATGAAAGGTTCATACAAAGGTACCTTTCTACTGGCAACTGTCCAAGACGCCAACAAACAGATTTATCCGTTAGCTTGGGAGATCATTGATGTCGAGACGAATAGATCGTGGATGTGGTTTTTATCAAATTTGAAAGATCTTATAAGTGATTCGGACGAATTGGTGTTTGTTTTCGATAGGAAAAATGGTATTGAAAACGCCATTGCCTACCTATTTCCTTAGGCTCACCACGGGTGCTGTGTCTGGCATATGGAAAAGAATTTAATTCAGTGGTACAACAACTCAAGTTCAATATTTCTATTCAAAAGAGCTGCAAGAACTTACCGGACCGAAGAGTTTGAAAGACTTATAGGACAGCTTCATAGGGTAAGTACAAGAGCGTAAGGGTACTTGGAGTGAGCAGGTTTCCCATTTTGGTCACGGCCACTATTTGTTGGCCAACAATACAACATTTTGACCAACATCAATGCAAAATTTTCGAACTCAATGTTGAGTCGTGCCCGTTCGTTACCGATCACGTGCTTAGTGGAACACATTCAGCATACTATGCAGAAGTGATTTTATGAACGTCGAACAAGTGCAACCGCATGCAGTACCGTTCTGTCACCAACGATGGAGAATGAGTTACGGACGACGTTCGAAGTAGGTACTAGGCTGGGAGCGCATGGCTTGACAAATAACTTAACACAAGTTCGAATATCCAATGACACAGACATCGTAGACTTCTCCGAAAACACGTGCACTTGTCATGAGTTCCAACTGAATCGTATGTCGTGCGTTCATGCAACCCAGTGCTACTTGCTTGAGAGGTAAGTCATTGTACGATCTCTGC
>NW_019264790.1:11056-11875 GCF_002742605.1 Olea europaea var. sylvestris
TTAATTAGATTTCCAATGAAAATTTTGTGGTCAAATTGAATATTTCCCTCACAATTGAGCAGGGGATCCGAAGTGAAAAGTGAAAACTACTCATAGAAGAAAAGTGATAGTCAATGGCAAGCACCGCGTGTTTCATGATTGTCAGCAAAAGTGATATTCCGATTTACGAAGCTGAAGTCGGCATTGTCCCCAAAGTATGCCTCATTCAAAATATGTTTTCTTTGACACTTCGTATGATCGCTTTTTAATAAATTCTTTGATCATACATTTAAGAAGGAGGATGCAGCGCATCAGCATCAGTTTATATTACATGCTGCGTTGGATATTGTCCAAGACCTCGCGTGGACTACGAGTGCTATGTTTGTATTCAACCTTAGTTAACTCTATGCATCTGATCATCTGGTGTTAGTCGGTTTAATGATAGCCATTAGTTTTGTAAGTGTTCATTACTGTTTACCATCATTTTGTGAACCAGGTTTTTGAAAGCAATTGACAGATTCAATGATTTGGTGGTTTCTGTCTATGTGACTGCAGGACATATCCTTTATTTGTTCTTTTCTAATTTAATGTATTACTATTTTTAATTTTTTTTTTCCCTTCCCGAAATCAAAGAAGGAAACACTAAGTATTGAAGGAACACGTGGCTATGTGCTTCTATGTTTCCATTTTATGCGCAAGTGCAGTTAGCTGCACTCTCACAAATTTGTTTTGCTTTTTTCCACTTAATACTTTATTCAGTAGCTTACTTTTTCTATTAACTTAAAAAAATACGGAAATGGAGTTATTTTTTTTTTGCCTGAGCCCCCTTATGATGTTTTG
>NW_019264791.1:0-11875 GCF_002742605.1 Olea europaea var. sylvestris
ATTGCCATGCCCTGATTGATTTGTGGGATGATGTAATTCATGAGGAGCCTGAGGAGGAACCTTTGGCTGGGGAAGAAGATTCCGAAGAAGAACCCGAGGATGATTTAGAGAATGATCCTGAGCCTGAGCCTGAGCCACAGGTTGAAATGGACATAGAGTCCGGACCTGAGGTGGAAGACTCCTCCGAAGATGAAGCTCCACCAAAGAAGATCCGTAGAACTTATAGGGATTAGATTTAAATCATTGTAATAGCTTCCCTTATGTCAAGAAATAAAATACTATCTTCTTTGCTTTAGTATCCAAAGAATGAAACTAATAAGAACCATATGTTTTGTCTAAAGGAAATGGCCCATGCAAACTAAAACTTGATAAGAGACCTCCTCCGAGCGGTTCAAGACCTAGGCAGGCAAAACTCGAACCAAGCTCAACCCCTACCACTAGCTACTAATGTTCCAAACCATACTTCAGTGGTCGAGCAATTTTGAAGGCACAAGCCCCCTACCTTCAATGGAGCAGCTGATCCACTTGCAGCCGAGGAGTGGCTTCACAAGTTGGAGCATATATTCTGATTGATAGGGTGCACGGACACTCAGAAAGTCCAGTGTGCTAAGTTCATGTTCTCCGGTGATGCAAGTCACTGGTGGGACTCAATGTCATGGACAAGGACCCCTGAGCAACAAGCAGAATTGACTTGGGAGCAATTCAAAGGGACTTTTCCCAGTCCTTGAGGGATCACAAAGAAAGTGAATTTCTCCAACTCAAGCAAAAGACTATGTCCCTAACTGAATATGAGATGAAGTTTGATCAACTTTCAAGGTATGCTCCACATCTGGTAGATACGGAAGATAAGAAGGTGCAAAGGTTTGAACAAGGGCTGAACTCATATATAAGCATGATACTTATGTCCCATCGCTTCACCACATACCGTGAAATGCTGGAAAGAGCTCATGCTATTTGGTACCAGAAGACTAGCATCGAACAACATGGTCAACTGTTCAATCAACCGGACAATGGTAACATGGGAAATAGGAAATGGAATGGCCAGGACAAGGGAAAAGGCAAGTAGCAGAACAAGAAAGCTAATAGCGGAGCCAATGCCAGCAAAAGCATTGTGCCGGTTATTGTGCCCTGTTCTAAGTGTGGAAGGGCTTACAAGGGAAAAATGTCTGTTTTCGATGTGGTAAGCCAGGACATATCATTAGGGATTGTCCCAGACATACCTAGAAGAAGGATGATAACAGTGACCAGAACCAGAAAGGAAAAGCACGAGTTTTTGCATTGACTCAACAGGATGCAGAGGAAAACTCTAATGTCATAGTAGGTACTCTACTGATAGCCAATACACATGCTTATGTATTGTTTGATTCAGGAGCTACACACTCCTTTGCTTCAACAACTTTTATGGCTAAATCTAGTATTACCTGTGATAAGTCGGAAGGTACATTAGAAGTTAGTATTCCTTCGGGCAAACCTTTGAATACTGATAGAATAACCAAGTTAGTAAGTATCGAAGTTGAGGGAAAACCAATGGAAACAAACCTATACATGATAGAAATGAAGGATTTTGATGTAATACTAGGCATGGATTGTTTAGGTTGTAATTATGCCACCATCCGATGTAAGGAAATGGAAGTATCATTTCAGAAACCAGGAGATGAACCATTTTCGTTCCTTGGAATGAAGACGAAACCCCTTATTCGACTAGTATCAGCTTTACAAGCTGAGAAGATGTTGAGAAAAGAAACATGTCAAGGATATCTAGTAAGTATCTCAAGAGGGAAACAAGAAACGATAAGGGTTGAAGATGTACCAGTAGTACGGGAATTCGTAGCTGTGTTTCCGGAAGATCTATCTGGTATTCTACCCGATAGACAAGTGGAATTCACCATAGACCTAATTCTCGGGGTGGCACCAGTATCTAAGGCCCCATACCGAATGGCCCCAAAGGAACTACAAGAATTAAAGAAGCAGTTGCAAGAACTCCTAGATATGGGCTTCATACGACCAAGCATATCTCTATGGGGTGCGTCGTGTTGTTTGTAAAGAAGAAAGATGGAAGCATGAGGATGTGCATCGATTATAGAGAGATAAATCGATGAACCATCAAGAATAAGTACCCACTCCCGAGGATCGAGGATCTGTTAGATCAACTGAAAGGAGCTAAGGTATTTTCCAAGATTGACTTACGATCAGGATACCATCAACTGAAAGTAGAGACAAAGGATATACCTAAGACAGCTTTTAGAACTCGATATGGACACTACGAATTCACGGTGATGCCGTTTGGGCTAACCAATGCACCTACAGTGTTCATGGACCTGATGAATCGAGTATTTCATCAATACTTGGATAAGTTTGTCAGAGTCTTCATCGATGACATTCTGATATATTCCAAGAGTAAGGAGCAACATGAAGAGCACTTGAGAATAGCCTTAGAGGTATTACGCAAGGAGAAGCTGTATGCCAAATTCAAGAAGTGCGAGTTTTGGCTTGAACGAGTTGGATTTCTTGGACATGTAGTTACTGCCCAAGGGATTGAAGTAGATCCAGCAAAAGTAGAAGCTGTAACCAACTGGAAAGCACCAACAAATGCTGGCGAAGTACGGAGTTTTCTAGGATTGGCTGGATATTATAGGAGATTCATAGAAGGATTCTCCAAAAAGCTGGACCAATGACGCAGCTTACAAGGAAGGGAGTAAAATTCCAATGGATGGAAAAATGCGAACAAAGTTTCCAAGAACTTAAGCAGAAGTTGATATCAGCACCTGCATTAACAATACCTGAAGGTACGGAAGGGTTTGTTATATACAGCGACGCATCCAAGCAAGGATTGGGATGTGTACTAATACAGAATGGAAAAGTGATAGCCTATGCCTCAAGACAATTGAAGAAACATGAGCAGAACTACCCAAGGCATGATTTAGAACTTGTAGCAGTAGTACACACTTTGAAGATATGGTGACACTACTTGTATGGACGGAAGTATGATATCTACACATATCACAAAAGTCTCAAGTATTTCTTCACACAGAAGGAATTGAATATGCCACAAAGACGATGGTTGGAATTGGTGAATGATTACGACTGCACTATTCACTACCATCCGGGTAAGGCTAATGTTGTGGCCGACACTCTAAGTAGAAAATCAATGGGACAATTGATGTCACTACCCACCTCTCAAGTGGAGTTAGTCAAGGACTTGGAAAAGTTGCAGTTTTCCCATTCAATTGACATTTGTTAACAATGCAAGTTTCAAACAGTGTGTCAAAAATTTGTGTAGAAATTGCAGTTTTCCCATCCAATTGACACTTGAAAACAATGCAAGTGCCAAGAAACGTGTCAAAAATTAGTGTACAAATTGTAATGTTCAATCGGTAAGGACCTTGCTACATGTACACTATGGTGTACACTTTAGTTTACACTTTGCCACGTGATATTATCTCGTTAGACAGTATAAATTTCTAACAAATTTTCCATCCAATTGACACTTAACAACAATGCAACTGTCAAACAACTTTTCAAAAATCTGTGTACAAATAGCAAAGTTCAATCGATAAGGACCTTCCAACATGTACACTATGGTGTACACTTTACTTTACACTTTGCCACGTGACGTTACCCTATTGGAGAGTTCAAAGTTCAAACAATTTTCCCAGCCAACTGACACTTGACAACAATGCAAGTGTCAAACAACGTGTCGAAAATCAGTGTCCAAATAGCGGTTTTCCCATCCAGTTGACATTTGACAACAATACAAGTGTCAAACAACGTGTCAAAAATCAGTGTACAAATAGCAAAGTTCATTCGGTAAGAAATTTGCTACATGTATACTACGGTGTACACTTTAGTTTACACTTTGCCACGTGACATTACCATATTGGACAGTTTAAATTTCAATCACTAAGGACCTTGCTACATGTACACTGTGGCGTAGACTTTAGTTTACACTTTGTCACGTGACATTACCCACTTGGAATATTTAATTTTCAAATAGTTTTCCCATCCAATTCACTCTTCACAACATTGCAAGTGTCCAACAATGTGTCGAAAATCAGTGTACAAATAGCAAAGTTCAATCAGTAAGGACCTTGCTATATGTACACTATGGTGTACACTTTAGTTTACACTTTGTCAAGTGACATTACCCTGTTGGATAGTTCAAATTTGAAACAATTTTTGCATCCAATTGATAGTTGAAAGCAATGCAAGTGTCAAACAACGTGTCAAAAATCAGTGTACAAATAGCAAAGTTCAATGAGTAAGAACCTTGCTACATATACACTTTGGTGTGCATTGTAGTTTACACTTTACCACGTGACATTATCCTATTGGACAGTTTATATTTCAAATAGTTTTTCCATCCTATTGACACTTGACAACAATGCAAGTATCAAAAAACGTGTCGAATAGGATAATGTACACTTTGGTGTACACTAATTTAAGTGTCCAAATAGCAAAGTTCAATCCCTAAGAACCTTGCTACATGTACACTATGTTGTACACTTTAGTTTCCACTTTGCCACGTGACATTACCCTTTTGAGTAGTTTAAATTTCAAATAGTATTCCCATCCAATTGACACTTGACGACAATGCTAGGGTCAAACAACGCGTCAAATATTAGTGTACAATAGTAAAGCTCAATCTGTAAGAACCTTGCTACATGTGCACTATGGTGTACACACTTTATTTTACACTTTACCATATGACATTACCCTGTTGGATAGTTTAAATTTCAAATAATTTTCCTAACCAATTGACATTTGATAACAATGCAAGTGTCAAACAACATGTCGAAAATCTGTGTACAAATAGCAAAGATCAATCGATAAGGACCTAGCTACATGTACACTATGGTGTTCACTTTAGTTTACACTTTGCCACATGACAATACCCCGTTGGACAGTTTAAATTTCAAACAATTTTCCCAACCAATTGTCACTTGATAATAATGCACGTGTTTAACAACGTGTGGAAAATCAATGTACAACTAGCAAAATTTAATCGGTAAGGACCTTGCTATATGTACACTATGGTGTACACTTTAGTTTACAATTTGCCACGCGACATTACCCTGTTGGACAGTTTAAATTTCAAACAGTTTTTCCATCCAATTAACACTTGACAACAATGCAAGTGTCAAACAACGTGTCGAAAATCTATGTACAAATAGCAAAGTTCAATCGGTAAGCACCTTGCTACATGTACACTATGGTGTATACTTTAGTTTTCACTTTGCCACGTGACATAACCCTGTTAGGCAGTATAAATTCCTAACAATTTTCCCATCCAATTGACACTTGACAATAACGCAAGTGTCAAACAACGTGTCAAAAATCAGCGTACAAAGAGTAAAGTTCAATTCGTAAGAACATTGCTACATGTACACTGCGGTGCACGCTTTAGTTTATGTTGTGCCATGTAAAATTACCCAGTTGGATAGTTTAAATTCCAAACAGTTTTCCCATCCAATCCACACTTCACAATAATGCAAATGTCAAACGTGTAAAAAATCAGTATACAAATAGCAATGTTCAGTCGGTAAGGACCTCGCTATATGTACACTATGGTCTACACTTTAGTTTAAACTTTGCCACGTGACATTACCCTATTGGATGGCCTAAATTTGAAATAGTTTTCCATCCAATTGAAACTTGACTACGATGCAAGTGTCAAATAGCGTGTCGAAAATCTGTGTACAAATAGTAGAGTTAAATTGGTAAGCACCTTGTTACATGTACACTATGGTGTACACTTTAGTTTACACTTTACCGTGTGACATAACCCTGCTAGACAGTATAAATTTTAAATAGTTTTCCCATCCAATTGACACTTGACAACAATGCAAGTGTCAAACAACGTGTCGAAAATCAGTGTATAAGTAGCAAAGTTCAATCGGTAAGGACATTGCTACATGTACACAATGATGTACACTTTAGTTTACACTTTGTCACGTGACATTACCCTATTGGATAGTTTAAAATCCAAATAGTTTTCCATCTAATTGAAACTTGACAACAATGCAAGTGTTAAACATTGTGTCAAAAATCAGTGTACAAATAGCAGTTTTCCCATCCAATTGACACTTTACAACAATGCTAGGGTCAAACAATGCGTCAAAAATTAGTGTACAAATAACAAAGTTCAATCTATAAGAACCTTGCTACATGTGCACTATGGTGTATACACTTTAGTTTACACATTGCCATGTGACATTACCCTATGGGATAGTTTAAATTTCAAACAGTTTTCCTATCCTATTGACATTTGACAACAATGCAAGTGTCAAACAACATGTCGATAATCTATGTACAAATAGCAAAGATCAATCGGTAAAGACCTAGCTACATGTACACTATGGTGTTCTCTTTTGTTTACACTTTGCCACGTGACAATACCCTGTTGTACAGTTTAAATTTCAAATAGTTTTCCCATCGAATTGTCACTTGATAACAATGTAAGTGTCAAACAACGTGTTGAAAATCAGTGTACAAATAGCAAAGTTCAATCGGTAAGGACCTTACTGCAGGTACACTATGGTGTACACTTTAGTTTACAATTTTCCACGTGACATTACCCTGTTGGACAGTTTAAATTTCCAATAGTTTTTCTAGCCGATTGACACTTGACAACAATGCAAGTGTCAAACAACGTGTTGAAAATCTATGTGAAAATAACAATGTTCAATCGGCAAGGACCTTGCTACATATACACTATGGTGTATACTTTGGTTTTCATTTTGCCACGTGACATAACCCTGTTAGACAGTATAAATTCCCAACAATTTTCCCATTCAATTGACACTTGACAATAATACAAGTGTCAAATAACGTGTCAAAAATCAGTGTACAAATAGCAAAGTTCGATCGGTAAGAGCCTTGCTACATGTACACTATGGTGTAGACTTTAGTTTACACTTTGCCACGTGACATTATGCTATTGGACAGTTTAAATTTCAAACAGTTTTCCCATCCAATTCACACTTCACAACAATGCAACTGTCAAACAACGTGTCAAATCAGTGTACAAATAGCAAAGTTCAATCAGTAAGGACCTTGCTACATGTACACTATGGTGTACACTTTAGTTTTCAATTTGCCACGTGACATAACCCTATTAGACAGTATAAATTCCTAACAATTATCCCATCCAATTGACACTTGGCAACAATGTAAGTGTCAAACAACGTGTTAAAAGTCATTATACAAATAGCAATGTTCAATCGGTAAGGACCTCGCTATATGTACACTATGGTGTACACTTTAGTTTAAACTTTGCCATGTGACATTACCCGGTTGGACAGTTTAAATTTCAAATAGTTTTCTCATCCAATTGATAGTTGACTACGATGCAAGTGTCAAACAACGTGTCGAAAATCTGTGTACAAATAGGAAAGTTCAATCGGTAAGGACCTCGCTATATGTACACGATGGTGTACACTTTAGTTTACACTTTGCCATGTGACATTACCCGGTTCGACAGTTTAAATTTCAAATAGTTTTCTCATCCAATTGATAGTTGACTACGATGCAAGTGTCAAACAACGTGTCGAAAATCTGTGTACAAATAGGAAAGTTCAATCGGTAAGGACCTCGCTATATGTACACGATGGTGTACACTTTAGTTTACACTTTGCCATGTGACATTACCCGGTTCGACAGTTTAAATTTCAAATAGTTTTCTCATCCAATTGATAGTTGACTACGATGCAAGTGTCAAACAACGTGTCGAAAATCTGTGTACAAATAGGAAAGTTCAATCGGTAAGGACCTCGCTATATGTACACGATGGTGTACACTTTAGTTTACACTTTGCCATGTGACATTACCCGGTTCGACAGTTTAAATTTCAAATAGTTTTCTCATCCAATTGATAGTTGACTACGATGCAAGTGTCAAACAACGTGTCGAAAATCTGTGTACAAATAGGAAAGTTCAATCGGTAAGGACCTCGCTATATGTACACGATGGTGTACACTTTAGTTTACACTTTGCCATGTGACATTACCCGGTTCGACAGTTTAAATTTCAAATAGTTTTCTCATCCAATTGATAGTTGACTACGATGCAAGTGTCAAACAACGTGTCGAAAATCTGTGTACAAATAGGAAAGTTCAATCGGTAAGGACCTCGCTATATGTACACGATGGTGTACACTTTAGTTTACACTTTGCCATGTGACATTACCCGGTTCGACAGTTTAAATTTCAAATAGTTTTCTCATCCAATTGATAGTTGACTACGATGCAAGTGTCAAACAACGTGTCGAAAATCTGTGTACAAATAGGAAAGTTCAATCGGTAAGGACCTCGCTATATGTACACGATGGTGTACACTTTAGTTTACACTTTGCCATGTGACATTACCCGGTTCGACAGTTTAAATTTCAAATAGTTTTCTCATCCAATTGATAGTTGACTACGATGCAAGTGTCAAACAACGTGTCAAAAATCAGTGTACAAATAGCAAAGTTCAATCGATAAGAACTTTGGTACATGTACACGGTGGTCTGCACTTTAGTTTACACTTTGCCACGTGATATTACCCAGTTGGACAATTTAAATTTCAAATAGTTTTCCATCCAATTCACAATTCATAACAATGCAAGTGTCAAATAACGTGTCAAAATTTAGTGTACAAATAGCAAAGTTCAGTCGGTAAGGACCTTGCTACATGTACACAATCGTGTACCCTTTAGTTTACACTTCGCCAAGTGACATTATCCTGTTGGACAGTTTAAATTTCAAATAGTTTTCCCATCCAATTGACACTTCAAAGCAATGCAAGTGTCAAACAACTGTTAAAAATTAGTGTACAAATAGGAAAGTTCAATCAGCAAGAACCTTGCTACATGCACACTATTGTGTACACATTAATTTTCAATTTGCCACGTGACATTACCCTATTGGACAGTTTATATTTCAAATATTTTTTCCATCCAATTTACACTTGACAACAATTAAAGTGTCAAACAACGTGTTGGAAATGAGTGTCCAAACAGCACAGTTCAATCCGTAAGAACCGTGCTACATGTACACTATGGTGTGCACCTTAGTTTCCACTTTGCCACGTGACATTACCCTTTTGGATAGTTTAAATTTCAAAGGTTTTGCCATCCAATTGACACTTACAACAATGCTAGTGTCAAACAACATGTCAAAAATCTGTGTACAAATAATAAAGATCAATCGGTAAGGACCTAGCGACATGTACACTATGGTGTTCACTTTAGTTCACACTTTACCACGTGACAATACCCTTTTGGACAGTTTAAATTTCAAATAGTTTTCCCATCCAATTGTCACTTGACAATAATGCAAATGTCAAACAACGTGTAAAAAATCAGTGTACAAATAGCAAAGTTCAATCGGTAAGGACCTTTCTACATGTACACTATGATGTACACTTTAGTTTACAATTTTCCACATGACAGTACCCTGATGGACAGTTTAAATTTCAAACAATTTCTCATTTAATTTACACTTCACAACAATACAAGTGTCAAACAACGTGTCAAAAATCAGTGTACTAATAGCAATGTTCAATCGGTAGGGACCTCGCTATATGTACACTATGGTGTACACTTTAGTTTACACTTTCCCACGTGATATTACCCTATTGGGCAGTTTAAATTTTGAATAGTTTTCCCATCCAATTGACACATGATAATAATGCAAGTGTCAAACAACGTGTCAAAAATCAGTGTACAAATAGCAAAGTTCAATCGATAGGAACCTTGCTACGTGTACACTGTGGTGTAGACTTTAGTTTATACATTGCCACGTGACATTACCCAGCTGGACAGTTTATATTTCAAACAATTTTCCCATCCAATTCACACTTCACAACAATGCAAGTGTCCAACAACGTGTTGAAAATCAGTGTACAAATAGCAAAGTTCAATCAGTAAAGACCTTGCTACATGTACACTATGGTATACACTTTAGTTTACACTTTACCAAGTGACATTACCTTGTCGAACAGCTTAAATTTGAAATAGTATTCCCATCCAATTAACATTTGATAGCAATGCAAGTGTCAAACAACGTGTCAAAAATCATTGTACAAATAGCAAAGTTCAATCGGTAAGAACCTTGCTACATGAACACTTTGGTGTACACTTTAGTCTACACTTTGCCACATGACATTACCTTATTGCACAGTTTATATTGTAAATAGATTCCCAATCCATTTGACACTCGACAACAATGCCAGTGTCAAACAACGTGTTAAAAATTAGTGTCAAAACAGCAAAGTTCAATCCGTATGAACCTCGCTACATGTACACTGTGGTGTAAACTTTAGTATCCACTTTGCCACGTGACATTACCCTTTTGGATAGTTTAAATTTCAAAGGTTTTCCCATCCAATTAACACTTGAAAATAATGCTAGAGTCAAACAATGCATCAAAAATCAGTGTACACAAAGCAAAGTTCAATCTGTAAGAACATTACTACATGTGCACTATGGTGTACACACTTTAGTTTACACTTTGCCACGTGACATTACCCTGTTGGATAGTTTAAATATCAAAAAGTTTTCTGATCCAATTGATATTTGACAACAATGCAAGTGTCAAACAACATGTTAAAAATCCGTGTACAAATAGCAAAGATCAATCGACAAGGACCCAGCTACATGTACACTATGGTGTTCACTTTAGTTTACACTATGCCACGTGACAATACCCTGTTTGACAGCTTAAATTTCAAACAATTTTCCCATCCAATTGTCACTTAATAATAATACAATTGTCAAACAACGTGTCAAAAATTAGTGCACAAATAACAAAGTTCAATTGGTAAGGACCTTGCTACATGTACACTATGATGTGCACTTTAGTTTACAATTTGCCACGTGACATTACCCTATTGGACAGTTTAAATTTCAAAGAGTTTTTCCATCCAATTGACACTTGACAACAATGCAAGTGTCAAACAACGTGTCAAAAATCAGTGTACAAATAGCAAAATTTAATCGGTAAGGACCTTGCTACATCTACACTATGGTGTACACTTTAGTTTTCACTTTGCCATGTAACATAACCTATTAGATAGTATAAATTCCTAACAATTATCCCATCCAATTGACACTTGACAAGAATGCAAGTGTTAATAAACGTGTCAAAAATTAGTGTACAATTAGCTAAGTTCAATCGGTAAGAACCTTGCTACTGCACACTGTGGTGTGCACCTTAGTTTACACTTTGCCACGTGACATTACCTAGTTGGACAGTTTAAATTTCAAATAGTCTTCCCATCCAATTTATACTTCACAACAATGCAAGTGTCGAACAACGTGTCAAAAATTATCGTACAAATAGCAAAGTTCAAACGGTAAGGACCTTGCTACATGTACACAACATGAACACTTTAGTTTACAATTTGCCAAGTGACATTACCCTGTTGGACAGTTTAAATTTCAAATAGTTTTCCCATCCAATTGTCACTTGACAACAGTGTAAGTGTTAAACAACGGATTGAAAATTAGTGTACAAATAGCAAAGTTCAATTGGTAAGGACCTTGCTACATGTACACTATGGTGTACACTTTAGTTTACAATTTGCAACGTGACATTACCCTATTGGACAGTTTAAATTTTATAGTGTTTTTCCTACCCAATTGACATTTGACAACAATGCAAGTGTCAAACAATGTGTTGAAAATCAGTATACAAACAGTAAAGTTCAATCCGTAAGAACCTTGCTACATGTACACTACGATGTACACTTTAGTTTACCCTTTGCCACGTGACATTACCCCATTGGAAAGTTTAAATTTCAAACAGTTTTCTCATCCAATTGAAACTTGACAACAATGCAAGTGTCAAACAAAGTGTAAAAAATTAGCGTACAAATAGCAAAGTTTAATTGGTAA
>NW_019264792.1:0-1403 GCF_002742605.1 Olea europaea var. sylvestris
CATTTTTAGACGCAATTAGTTGCTCTTGGCTAGGGGACTATTCAAGAAAAACTGAAATCGATGACAAGTTAAAATTTGTACAGTACGGATTGTGAAAAAAAGAAAAGAAAAATTGCCATAGTTTTTACACCTTGCAGATGTCCTGTCAATCCAGAAGCACCAAACTCTTAATTAACATGGAAACCCTAATACTTTTATTATAAATGTCTTCTGCACCATGTCACTACGTACTATGATCAGATGATTTCAGGAGCTCCCCCAAACATTTCAGTAAGGTGCAAAATGAGGAACCCTAATGAAGTGTTCAGGGGAACTCTAGGGAACATCAGATGTTATTTTTTTCTCTGCAAATTGGAATTTATTAATATTTGTGCTTTCTATTTGAATCACTATTTATAGATTTTTTTTTCAAAATATTGCAGGCTTCATTCAGTAATGAACCTAGTTAGAATTATGGGGAAGATGAAAGATAGAGAATCATATTCAGTTTAGTGGGGTCATGAGGCTTTTCTGCATCTTTTTTACTGCTTTCTTTGGCCTCTCATTTTCATAATTTTTTAAAAATTTTAATTAATTAATTAATTAATTATTTTCAGTGTACAAAGTTAATTGCAGAACCAGTGTTTCATTTATCATGTATCTAATTTTTAATTTCCTGGTAGACAGTCTGCAAACCGTTGTTAGGTACCGATATGTTGGGTTGCTTAGTATAGTTTTGATGTAATACTTTTGATGTTTTAGCTGTTGATTTATAAAAATATTACATTGTGTATTAGAGAGTTCGATTATATGTTTTACTTTATTATTTATTTGAGCAAGACTTCAATCATTTTGTAAGAATGTGAATTGGGTGTTTGGTTGGTAGAGCGTAATGCGATACAACTTATATTTTGATTGAAAAAAAGTGAGTTCATTACTAATGATAAAGGATTGGCAACTTAGTTTGCAATTCTTAGCACATTCAACGACTAAACCTATATATCTTGGTTTTGTTCTTCTGCATCTACAAACATATAGCAACTTATTCAACATATAAAGCCAGAGAGGGAGACTTATGAATATTTACATAGTTCATTTGCAGCTCAATTCAAAGTGAAGAGTAAAATAGAGAGAAAGGGTGGGTGGGTTAGTGTGGTCAGGAGAAGAAGAGGAATCATATTTGGGCTGGGTCAATAGGAAAATAATATTGCCCAGTTGATGGTGGGGGAAAAGAGACTTTAGACCTGGAGGCTGGGAGGCCGACTAAGAAGGATGACATGGTGGATGATCTAATAGTGGCTAAAAGTGAGTTTATTCGGGAAGATTGGCATTGGAGCGGCGGTGAAGATGTGATGATGGGGAGAAGTGTGGGTAGATTGGTAAAATATTGCCTAAGGTGAGGAACAAAGACTTTGGGATCAGGG
>NW_019264792.1:10075-11871 GCF_002742605.1 Olea europaea var. sylvestris
CTGCAATGTATTCTGCCTCGATTGTAGATAGAGAAACTGAGTTTTGTTTCTTACTCATCCATGACACAAGATTAGAACCAACATAGAAGCATCCACCTGATGTACTCTTCTTATCATCGGCATTTCCAGCCCAATCGGCATCAGAATAGTTGGCGAGTTCAAGATTTAACTCTCTGGAATATAAGACCCCATGATTTACAGTCCCATTCACATACCTAATGATACGTCTCACTACACTCAAATGGGATTCCTTAGGATTTGCCCAAAATCTCGCACACACTACAACACTGAAAGCTATGTTAGGTCTACTGGTTGTAAGGTAGAGTAAGCTACCTATCATACTCCTATACAAGGTTTGATTAACACTTCTGCCTGTAGGATTATGACCTAATTTAGCACTCGTGCTCATAGGCGTCCTTGTGTGTTTTTTACTATCCAGTACAGATTGCTTAAATAGGTCTTAGGCATATTTTGACTGAGAGATAAATAATCCAAAGTCAGTTTGCTTTACTTGAAGGCCAAGGAAATAACTTAGCTCTCCAATCATGCTCATTTCAAATTCTCGTTTCATACATTCAGCAAATTCATGAGCAAAAGAGTCAATGGGAGAGCCAAATACAATATCACGACATAGATATGTGCTATAGTTATGGTTTCTTCAATATCTCTAATGAATAGAGTTCTGTCTGCACCACCTCATGAAAAATCATGGTCAACGAGATATACAGTGAGTCTGTCATACCCAGCTCTAGGAGCTTGTTTCAGACCATACAAGGCTTTACTCAATTTGTAGACATAATGGGGAAATTTAGGATCGATGAATCCTTTGGGCTGTTCAACATATGCCTTTTCTTGGAGTATTCTATTCAAGAAGGTACTCTTGACATCCATTTGATACAGTTTGAACCCTATAGTACAAGCAATCACAAGAAGGATGCGAATGGACTCAAAACGTGCAACAGGGACAAATATCTCATCAAAATCTACCCCTGCAACCTAAGTGTACCCTTGAGCAACTAGTCTAGCCTTATTTCTCGTTATGGTACCCTGGTCATTGGTTTTGTTCTTGAAGTTCCACTTAGTACCTATCACATTGCAATCATTAGGCCTAGGCACTAGATACCAAAAATTGTTTCGAACAAATTGATTAAGCTCCTTATGCATTGCATTTACCCAACATTCATCTCTAAGAGCTTCCTCAACCTTTTTAGGCTCAATCTGGGATACATAGCTTGTATAGGTTAGGTTATTCAGAACTCTCTTTCTTAACCACATACCTTCATCTAGATCCCCAATGATGTTGATCTTAGGATGGTTAGATTTGACCCTAGATGATGGTTCTCTAGGAAGCTTAGTTTGTTCGCTAGGTGAAGGATCTTTAATAGAAATGTCTATGCCTTTGGGGGACTGTGGAGATTTTGGAATTGATTGTTCTTTAACCTTAGTTATGGGTCCTTGATCATCACTTGATCATCTAAATCTACCACATTTTCAACACTCTCACCCTCAGAGAAAGCATCATCAACAACAACATTTATAGACTCCATGACATTCTGAGTACGCAAGTTGTATACTCAATAGGCTCTACTGTTACTAGAATATCCTAGAAAAACCCCTTCATTACTTTTTGAATCAAACTTTCCTAAGTTTTCTCTATCCCTCAGAATTTAGCACTTGCTGCCATGATAGGCTCTATTGTTACTAGAATATCCTAGAAAAACCCCTTCATCACTTTTTGAATCAAACTTTCCTAAGTTTTCTCTATCCCTCAGAATTTAGCACTTACTGCCAAACAC
>NW_019264793.1:0-3202 GCF_002742605.1 Olea europaea var. sylvestris
TATGGGCGAGAACAAGGTCATCGCTCTGGGCGACTGTAAGGCACTCTATTCGCTCAGATCTTGGGCGTCTTACAAGCTTGGGCAATGATGTCACTGTGTTCACGAGCTTCCAGTACATTCATTAATAACCTTGTCTGGGCCTTTGTCTTAAATTGCCCAATTGGGCTTCATTCTTTGGGCTATTTGATTTGAGCCGCACTTTTAGTGTGTCAACAATTACCCCCCCAATATGGAAGAATTAATACTAATTATTAATCTTTGCCATATTCACTTTGTATTTTCCAACAATATTTGAAATTTCCAAGAATTTCAATCATTATTTCATTCTACAATCCGAAAAAGTGCAACGTTACAAACCCTTATAAACCAAAAGGACACGCCATTTCATTGCACCACTTGACCACGTCTATATTTCGCGCTTCTTCTTTACTATTTTACTGTTCATCTTCTTGCTTCTCTACTACGTTTCTCAAGCAAACTTTAACAAAACTGTATTTCGTTCCCAATGGTGGCTCCCCAAACCCAATCTGATGACTCTTTTAGCTTCAAAGATTTCCAAAAAATCGTTACTCGGCCATATGTAAATCCGAACTTCCTTGCACTAGCTAATGTCGAACTCAATGAGTTCTATCTGGGTCCATCATTCAACAGCTCCGAAGTCGTCGAACAAGTGGCGGTGGGCCAGTTGTTCCCTTGCACTCAAGGCCCTCCGTTCCTAAACTCTTTGCCGCTGAGGCCAATTCGTGAAAATGGTATTCGAACTTGGCCTAAATCTGATGTTATTTTTCGTAGATGGCATGCTTGCCTTGTGGGCTATGGTCCTACCAAGGCAATTTTTGATTGTGCTAAGATTTCTGATTTATTAGAAATCGCTCTTCAACCCCCAATTTTTGACCAAGTGCTTTTTCCTATTGTTTTAAGTTTTTGGTCTTCTGAATATAATACCTTTGTTTTCCCTCTTGATCCCATGTCTATTACTTTAAGGGATGTTGGGGCCCTAGTAAATCTTCCACCTTTGGGCGATACCATTTTCCCTGGCATTTTGATTTCTGATGTCGCCCCGAAATTTGACAAGAAACTTACTGAGTCCTATTCAAGCCTGCAAAGCTCTTATAATCACTCAAGCGCTGAACCTTCCCATGTGGAGCGTGTGGCCTTCCTTTAGATTTGGCTTTGTAAATATATTCTTTGTGTGCCAAGTATAAAGCCTTCCATGAGTTACTTACCCATAGCGCATGAATTGACGCGTGGTAGGCCTTTGAATTTGTGTTCCTTCATTTTGGCTGTCCTTTATAGAGGCATGGCTTCTCTTCAATTTCAATTGAAGAATGGTGTATCTCCCACTGGCAGTGGGCCTCTTTGGTTCACTCAACTATGGTTGAGAGCATATTTCCCATCACTTGGTGCTCCGTCCATTTCCAGTCGTTCTGCTAGCTACTATGGGCTAGCCATTGATCCATTGACCTCTGTACATATGTCTAGTAAAGACATTTTTTCATTCTTTTATTCCTTAAACTCGATTCCTTTTTTCTTTCCTTTTCTTGCTCATTTGACTCCAGATTATGTGCAACCTCTGTCCACCCTAAAGTGTGAGCGCCTCTCTGCTCGTTTGGGTTCAGTTTTTGATTGGGAAGGAGTTGTTCCATGATATTTTAACTGGAACCAATGCCAAAGCTAGGGCTGAAATATATGCTTCCCAATTTTTTGCTCGCCAACTTGGTTTTGGCTAAACTTGGCCTGTTCCTCCTTGCTATTCAAAAAATTTGACAGACTGCTTTCACACCATTAATAAGGCAGAGGCACAAGCTATAGATACACGCAACATTCTTTTGATGAGTAAATTTTCATTAGCCCCCTTCAATTCTAGCCGTGCCATCCATCCCCTTTTTGAACAACTTTGACCATCAGTGAAGCGCAGATTGTTTGCGACTGATGCCAATCGTACTTTCCATTCACTAGATCAGCCAAACACTTCTTCCACTTCTCCTATTTTGGTCACCCCTGTGTCCATTAGGAATCCTTCTTCCCCTGCTCTTGCTAAACAATCTATTCGTCCATCTAATTCTCTACCTGTCAAGGCTACTGAAGCTAAGAGTGTCTTAAGCCGCAAACGGCCAGTTTCAGCATCTCCCATTTTGGATGATGATGATGATGATGACGCTCCTCTCATCGTTAGGAGAAAGGTAATTGAATTTTGTTTATTTACAAACATACCTTTCTATGTGCTAATGGTTTACTTGAGTTTCTCAGAAAAGTTCAGTCTCTCCTTTGAAGGCTTTGGTGTTGGCAGCTCCTGCTCCATCATCTTCTGCTGAAGCTGCTTCGTCCAAATCAGCTGATGAAGGGACTATGCTTAAAGAGAAACCTTCAGTCCCGAAACCTTCATCACAACCAGTAGAAGAGCCACCTTCTTCCCAGGGCCGACCCCCCAAACATCGAACCAGAAGGTAATACATTTTTTAATGTTTTACCTTTGCTTGTGCTATTAGTTTCTGATTTGTTACTTCTTGAATTCTGCAGAGGCTCCCATGGGTCTGCCCGTTGTGGCAGAGTCTTCTCGTCCAGATAAGGAGAAGTCTCCACAGGTGGTGGAGCCAACTGGTGATATGCCACTTCCCAAAATTGCTGATGAGGTAACCTTTCGCTTCATTTTTATTTTCGCTTCGTTTATTGTAGTGAAAGCCCTCAATGTTGGCATTTTTCTTTGCAGGGTGCTGATGACATTGTATGTTCCATCCAGGACTTGTTTACTTCCTGGGGGTAAGTCAAGACGTCTCGCCCTACTTCAATCGGTCGTCCTTCTGGTTCTTCAGAGGAAGATATGAAGTTCCTCAAGCAGTCAATATTTGAGTATGTGTCTTTTATAGAGATGGACATCGGTCAGGCTAGTGCTGCTAAACATAAGGATAAGCTTGAGCTATTGAGTGCAAAGTTGGTGCAAGCACTGACACTTCCGTCGCTCAATATTTCTGTTGATTTTAAAGTGACGTTGAAGGTTGTCCACTCTGACATCTTCTCCTTGCTGGCCAAAAATGTTGAACCGAAGGCCAGGAGTACTCAATATCTTTGCGCTACATCTGAAAGAGAGTCTTTGGTTCTAGAGATTAACAAAGCTGAGAACGAATTGAAAGAAATCTCTTTCGAAGTTATGGTTGAAAACTCTTTGATGACAAGTTTGGCTGCAGAGATGAAGGAGCTTCAA
>NW_019264793.1:11503-11870 GCF_002742605.1 Olea europaea var. sylvestris
CAACACATTCTTTATTAAAATAATATTACACGTAAATCAAAAACTTTTCCTTATTTTTCAACCACACATTTTCAATCAATTTACTATTCAAAAATACATTTTTATACAAAAATGTCTCCCAAACACCCTCTTAGCTTTTTGGACATATTCTAATTTTAATTTTATTTTTTCAGCCTGCTCGTAGATTTAATTTTAAAATATTACTTAGCCCCCGTTTGGCCCCACTAAATCTCATCAAATTAAATTAAAATTTTCTCTCTTCTATTTTCAACCTCGCAATCTTTAATAAAATAATATTACACGTAAATTGATCAAAATTAATGGGGGCCAAACGGGGACTTAATATGATTTTGTCATCAACTCGCTC
>NW_019264794.1:0-3310 GCF_002742605.1 Olea europaea var. sylvestris
CATTCAGACAAACTATATTTAGTTTTAAATGCAGTTTTTCACTCATCACCTTCCCTCGTGCGAATTTGACAGTACCCACTTTTAAGATCATTTTTGCTAAAGATACATGTCCCATACAATTCATCCAACATGTCATCTAACCTAGGGGTTGGATAATGATACTTTACCGTTATACTATTCATGGCTCTGCAATCTATGCACATTCTCCAAGACCCATCTTTCTTTGACACAAGTAATACTGGTACTGCACATGGACTCATGCTCTCTCTTACATAACTCTTGCTCATCAACTTCTCTACCTATCTCTGAAGTTCTTTTGTCTCCTCGGGATTGCTTCGATAAGTTGGTCGATTTGAAATGACAGCTCCAGGTATGACGTCAATCTGGTGTTCAATTCCTCGAATGAGTGGTAGCCAACTAGGCATGTCCTTTGAGAATATGTCTTCAAATTCTTGCAATAACGACTTAGCCAAATGAAATTCTTGAATACAAATTTTTATTTTTACGCGTTTTTCTATATTTTGTCTAGAATTTTATTCCAATAAAACTTCTTACCATATTGGAGCAATATTAGTCCCTTTTTTCCATATTAGTATAAATAGGAAATTATTTTCTCATTGTAAACAGAAGACTTTTTACATCAATTCAATTCAAGAGAGGTTTTTTGCTTTTCTTCCATTGTTCTTGCTTGAACAATCATTTGAACTTATCAAAGATTAATTCTTTGTGGTGTTTAACATCGGATCGTGGGTTCTTCAATTTGTAAATAAGAGGTCCATCGTATCACATTTATCTTTGGGTTTCTTGTTTCACATTGTTGGGTTCAAATCCAAAACCAAATTATTAATTGGCGTTCTTGGGTTCTACATCAATCTAGTTGTGGGTTTTATAGTCACCATTTCTATGGGGTTAACATCAACTTGATTAAGTCACCCTTCCCTAGTTTGCTTAAGTCTTTGTTGCAGGAATTCAAACATGTATTTTAGGGAGACATGCCAAGTGGATTGCCGCCGATTCGAGGCATTGAGCATCAGATTGACTTCATACTTGGAGCTGTCATTCTAAACCGACCTGGTTACCGAAGCAATCCCGAGGAGACAAATGACCTTCAGAGGCAAGTGGATGAGTTGATGAGCAAGGGCTATGTGAGGAAGAGCATGAGTCCATGTGCTGTACCTGTTCTGCTGGTGCCAAAGAAGGATGAAACTTGGAGAATGTGTGTGGATTGCAGAGCTATCAACAACATAACGGTAAAGTATCGTCACTTAAATAAGTTAGATGATATGCTAGATAAATTGCATGGTGCTTGCATTTTTAGTAAAATTGATCTTAACAGCGGGTATCATCAAATTCATATGCGGGAGGGTGATGAATGAAAAATGAAATTTAAAACTAAATATGAATTGTATGAGTGGTTGGTTATACCGTTTGGTCTCACTAATGCACCGAGCACTTTTATGCGTTTGATGATCATGCACTGAGCACTTTTAGGTAAATTTGTTGTAGTTTATTTTGATGACATTTTAATCTATAACAAAGATCTAGGCGAGCATTTGGAATATCAAAAATGCGTGCTTGTTGTGTTAAGGAAAAAATAACTGTATGCTAATTTCAAGAAATGCATGTTTTGTACAGAAAGGATTGTCTTTCTAGGACTTGTGGTTAGTGCTAATGAGGTAAAAGTAAATGAAAAAAAGATAAAAGCTATTAAAGAGTGGCCAACACCTAAAACTATAACTAAAGTTAGGAGTTTCCATGACTTGGCTAGTTTTTATAGGCGATTTGTAAGAGCTTTTAGCACAATCACCACGCCATTAACTAAAATTGTCAAGAAAGCGTAGGTTTTCACTGGGTTGAAGCACAAGAACATACATTTAACACTATTAAGGACAAATTGTGTAAAGCACCTGTTTTGGCATTAATTAACTTTGAGATGTGTCAAGGATAGGTATTGGAGCAGTGTTAATGCAAGAACGGAGGTCTATTACTTATTTTAGTGAGAAGTTGTGTCACACCCCAAATTAACATGGGTAACCATACATTATCCTATGTGGTAATTAAGTTGATAACTCGACCTGGACATAGAATTTCGCATATATACTTTTTTCACCTAATAAAATGAAACAAGCATCTTCACAATTATGTCCTTGTTTATTAATTTTTGATCACTTGTGACGATCATATAGTATATTGAAATCAAAGATCAGATAACCATAATCCAACACATATGTTCTAAGGTTATAAATATATCTACAAGCCATATCAAAAGTGATACAATACAGGATTCCCAAAATATAATACAATAGATAACAGCCCACAAAATAACCCTACATGTCATCATCCATGTACATCAAACTCTAGAATCCCGTAAGATCTCCACAGTTAGTCGTGCTCTCTATGTAGTTCCATGCTCACCTACAATGCGAACTACATAAGCCAATACTTAGTAAGCAAAAATCATACATGTCATGAATATGAGCAATAATGATATATGACACTTTGCCATTTACTTTAAACATCACAATAAAGATGCATCATATTCAAATATTCATCAAAGTCGACTCGAAATCATTTTATTTGAAATCTTTCATTTCATTGGGCTCTTGACCACCTACTATGCACTGGATAGAGCTCTACATAATATTAATAGCAATAATCAAATGGCCAATATGAAATCAACACCGGCGAGTGGACTATCCTCTCGTGACCACTAGAGGTCCATCCCCTAACTACCTCCATGATCCCCCAAGAAGTATCCCACCCGACAGCGCCAATAATCATAATATCATAAGGGCATAGTCGAGTGATCCACCTTCTCGTGATCACCAAAGGCGTATTCCCTGTCTACCTTTGCAATCACCAAGGAAGTATTACCCGCGATACCAAAATATATCACATAAGCATGACTCGATGCCCTAGTAGTGGTCAATAAAACATTTAAAAGGAAAACTCAATTTGAAAACATGTTTCGCAGGCAGAATTTTCGACCATGATCATATGTTGTGCATGCCGGTGAAAATGCTCATGAATGACATATTTGGTGAAAATTGATGTCAACAAGTTCCGCAACCGCATACTCAATGACCATAACCATCATATGATGTGCAATGAACCTCTTATCAAAGTTATGTAAATCTTTCAACATTACCATATCACAAATACTAGGTGCTTGCATCGTAGTTGCAAATGGATTTTTACTTACCTTTTGCCTTTGTGTGTGCAAGCTCCTACGGAGATTAGATCAACTTCCTTTTTCACTCAAAGTCAGAAAATCACCTGTATTACCATTTAATATTAAAGACACTCCTCA
>NW_019264794.1:6278-11870 GCF_002742605.1 Olea europaea var. sylvestris
GGGATTCAATCTTTGTAGTGGTTGATAGGTTTAGTAAAATGACACACTTTATACCATGTCACGAAATCGATGATGCCACTAATATTGCAGAATTATTCTTTAGGGAAATAGTACATTTGCATGAGGTCCCAAGGAGAATAGTGTCTGATCGTGATTTTAAGTTTTTGAGTCATTACTGGTATGTTTTGTGGAATAAGTTAGGAACTAAATTGTTATTTTCTACAACTTATCATCCACAAACCGATGGGCAAACTGAGGTAGTAAATAGGACCATGACTTAATTGCTTCAAACTGTGATTAATAAAAACTTGAAAAATTGGGAAAGAGTGCTTACCATTTATTGAGTTTGCTAATAACAGAGATGTGCATTCTACTACTTCATTTTACCATTTGAAATTGTTTAGGGTTTTAATCCACTAACTCCTTTGGATTTGTTACCTTTTCTTGTAAATGAATGAGGTAGCTTGGATGGTAAAAGAAAAGTTGAGTTGGTAAAGTCACACTATGAGAAGGTCAAGATGCAGATCAAAGAGAAAAGTAAGTTGATTGCAAAAAAAAACAAATAAAGGGATAAATGCGCGACATTTGAGCTTGGAAATTGGGTCTGGGTACATTTCAGAAAGGAGCATTTTTCGGAGCAGAGAAAGTCCAAGTTACAGCAGCGAGGAGATGGTCCCTTCCAAGTCATCGAGAAAATCAACAATAATGCATACAAAGTGGATATGCTAGGTGAGTATAATGTTTTGGCTACATTTAAGGTTGCTGATCTTTCCCTTTTTGATGTAGGTACAGATTCGAGGACGAATCCTTTTGAAAAGGGAGGGGATGAAATGATCCAGGAGCCAAAGGTCAGGAATTCAAGTTCGAGCAAAGATTCGTTAATAGTTGGAGCTGGTCTGATGACTCAATCGAGGGTGAAGAAGGTCAATCAGGCGATGGAAATACTGGTTTAGTAAAAAATTGAAGAAACGTTGGTCTTTGACCAAAAAGGAACAAGTTTGATGTTGAGCTCAGGAGCCGAATCCAAGTGGTTGAACTTAATTCGAGTCCAGAACGAAGTTCACAAAGTGACGGAGTTTCGCTCACTTGTCGATGGAACCTCGCTTGAGGGAGAAAGGTAGAACCAATTTCGCTCGCTCTTCGTTGAGGTCGAGCGACGCTGACGTCTCTTACTTTTCGCTCGACGTCGCTCGAGCGAAGGTAAATATTGAATTTTTATTTTTTACACGTTTTTCCATATTTTGTCTAGAATTTTATTTCAATTGAACTTCTTACCATATTGGAGTAGTATTAGTCCCTTTTTTCATATTAGTACAAATAGGAAATTATTTTCTCATTGTAAACAGAAGACATTTTACATCAATTCAATTCAAGAGAGGTTTTTTTGCTTTTCTTCCATTGTTCTTGCTTGAACAATCATTCATCCTTATCAAAGATTAATTCTTTGTGGCGTTCAACATCAGATCGTGGGTTCTTCAATTGTAAACAAGGGGTTTATCGCTTCACAGTTATCTTTAGGTTTCTTGTTTCACTGTGTTGGGTTCAAATCCAAAACCAGCTTATCAATTGGTGTTCTTGGGCTCCGCATCAATCTAGTTGTGGGTTTCATAGTCACCATTGCTATGGGGTTCGCATCACCCCTACTAAGATTAACCACCGATATATTTAACATTGTCATCCAAGCTTCTTGTTTTATCCTCCAACCCATCTCTCACATCTCCAAACGTAGTTTTAAACCGCTGTATCAAATCATCCGATACATTGTTATGATTGCCATGTCGGCTTGAATTGAAATCTTCTCGTTCAAACATCCTAAAACTATTAATTTTATCTGCATCATTGGTAGTCACTCGGAAATCACACAATATGACTTTTTCCCTCTATTAATCTCACCACTCCGCCTTTTACCACTCGGTGCTTTCTTCCAAGCTCTTCAAAGAACAAAGTGAACTCGAAAAACTTTAAACTCGTGGAATTTCCAACTAAATGTGAATCAAAGATTGTAAAACAAAAGGACTCGAAGAAATTTTTAATGGAATAAACCCGAACTTTGATTGAATGAGAGAAACTAGTGTGACTCGATAAAATTTAAAATAAAAGAAAGAAGAATTGTTGGTAGTAACTTGAACAATAAAATAGCAATATAATAATTTTTTCGAACAGTACGTGAACACTAACTTTTTATCAACTTTTTTTTTACTCTAAAATAGGACGTGAACTACTTGTCTCTCTCATTTTTTTTTGAATAAAAACAAAAAATTAAACTACCAAAAAATTAAATAAGGTGGTTTTGGATGCTAGAATAGCCCAAAACAACTTGGACAAAATTTGACAGATTAAAGACTCGAACAATGAGGAAACGAAAAACATAAGAATAGAAACTAACAAAATGCGGAAAAACAAAGAACAAAGACTCAACAAAGAAAACAAAGGATATAACCTGTTAAATTGGAGCCTGTGCTCTAATACCAACTGATGCGAACCCCGTAGCAACGTTGATTACGAAAACCATAACTAGATTGTTAGAACCCCAGAAAATCTAATTAAAGGATTTGAGAGTTTGAACCCGAATCAATGATCCAAAAAATCCAACAAGATCAAAATTTGAAAGACCACTTGATTATACGATTAAGACCCATATCCAGATTGTAGAACACCACAAGATTGTATTTCTTGATAAGTTCCAATCGTTCAATGAAGAACGATGTTAAGAAAGCAATTTGCCTCTCTTATTAAAATTCTTAGATAATGTAAGGTAAAATACAATGTGGGAAATAAACTTATATTTATACTAAACCTAGAATATAAGTTTTAAAAGGAATGAAATTTTAAAATCCTAGAAAAATCGGAAAAGATTCATCCAATATTACAAGAATTTGACTAAAAATAAAACTTTAGCAAAATATGGAAAAAACACGAAAAAGAAAAAATTTTCCCGAATTTTGTTCTATGCGGCCGTATAGAGTAATTCTATGCGGTCGCATAGATAACTTCTTTGCTGCCAAAATTTTCCCTCCTGATAGGCATGCGACCGCAAGCCTTATACTACTATGTGGTCACATAGTAGTTCATTTGGCCTCCATTTTCCATGGCTTGTGTCCAATTGATCCACTTCCACTCGGCTCCTGACCCGAACATGAGAGTTGCCTCATTTTGCATCCCTAACATCATCCCATCAATGGTTGATTGAACTAGCATTACCATCGCTTGTTTCACTTTCTTTTCCCTCGATTGCATCATCGGTCCACTTTCGATTATCAACGGGTCTCGTCTCGAATTCGCCGTCTTTGAGCTTGCTCTTGGGAGACATATGCCAATTCCTCAGTTTGGGAGACATATGGCTGAATGAGCTTTCAGAATCGGTATAACTTCCATTTGCAATGTTATCAAAAGTTAGCAATGATTTAGAAGTCCACAGAAATGATTCAGAAGAAAATTTGCCATGTTTTTGTGTCATATATATGCTCTGGGAAGGAATTACCTAGGGTGGAAAGGTGTTGGATTTGACTAGTTGCTTGCACTGTGAGCTATCAAACAATTGCATTCCATTTTGTCAAAAATAATTCCACTAAAAATCTTTCAATCTGCATTTTTTATCACACAGTTTAAGCAATAAGATGTATTATTTGGATGTTGATCAATTCACAAACTAGTGTAATCCTTTGAATTTTATGTTTGTAACATTTCTTCATAATAATGAAAGTTTTCAAATTCCTTTTGTCAATACTATTTATTTAATTGAAGTGCATTTTGCTCGAATTGATAATCTCGCCTAGCTAAAAGACTTTACCATACCATAAGAAGTTAAATTTGCTAACTGTCTTAAAAGTTTTTAACTTCGGTACTAATCAAACCAAAGCTATATTTGAAAGTTCTTATTTAGCCGATTTAGTTTGACCTTACATGTGGAATTAACATAACTAAAAACAAAAAATCACTTTTTAATTGTTTCTAGGTGGTTAATCATAAAAGTCCAATTTGTCTAATGTTTAAATGCCACAGTCAATAATCAAAGCAATGAATAACATCAGATAAAATTATGGAGATACCCAACTAGGTAAAAACTCTGGAACCAACCCAACTATCTCCATTATAGACAATATGGATTTACAATTAAATGCTACTTAGCCAACTCCTCTAGACTTTTTGATATACTTCCTGTACTCTCTAAGATCAGCTGACTCCACCAGTTTCCTGATCTTCTACAATTGTCCGTTTCAAGTAAATTCCAAGAATATCTAATTCTTGTAATCTTCTAATGCTCATAGTCCGACCTCTCTCAACTTTTAGTAGTTTCTGGAGTTCAATTGAGAAAGTACCTTTCTTAGGGCGTTTAGAAAGTAGGTACCTTGTATTCAACAAACTCAATGTTTTTTCTGTATGAATTCAAGAACTAATTGAATGATTTCACCAATGAATTGTGTTCTTGAATCTTCAAAGAGTAACATGGAGAGGCAACAAAAATGTTCGTGCCAAAGCTTGTATATTTATAATTGAAGTTGTTTAGGTAATTTGGGTTGAATAAAACACTTCAAAAATGAGAACTATGGTTTTGCGCGTAACGCTGTCGCTCGAACAAGGAGCTCGCGTCAAGTGTGTTGCTCCAACGAGACACAAGTGCTAGGCAAGCGACGATGTTTCTGTTTTTATCCCTCGACCAATGTCCAGGTGATATGCTAGCAAAATTGTGGTGTCTCTTCTTTCTTTATTCCGAACTCGAACCTTAACCTACTTAACTGAACTACACAAAATTACAAATAACTACTTGACATTTTACAACATTTATTTCAATAATTTTCTTCATAGAATTGCCAATTACATAAAACCTAACAAACCTCCCCTCTGGCATTCCATGATAAAGCTATACAATTAAAATCAAGGTAGTAAAGACACTAAAATCTAATCTACCCAAGCTCTATTTCTTCATTATTTGTTAGACCTATTTTCTAAAATCAACAACTCAAATATCGAGTGTGAAAATACATGATACATGAAATATTTCAATATGGGCATATGGACATAAATAAGCATGCTAGAATGAGAAGTACTAATTTCAATCAAAACACCAATAGAAACATTAATATTACAAAGCATCAAAAACTCAAACAGCTATGCATTATGATATGAAATGTAATGAAACTAAATCTATCTCTCCTTTACAACAAACTTTAATCAATCAGCAAAGATATAGTCTCTCCTCCCATATCCTCTCCACCTATCGAAGTGATCACTCTCTCCTTTTGTCACAAATGACGAAGAGATCGATATATAATAACTTAAAATATTCAGTTGATAGCATGCACAAGCATAATCAATGACTAGCAAATCTTTCCACATGCCCAATACAAGATAATATGGAGTAAATTGTATAAATGACTCATGTGTGTAAAATGTCACTAATCATTTGTAAGCAGGATTCTAAACCTTAATTTTGTGAGAAAGGACACGCTAAATATCACTGCAATTAAGTTTATTCTTCTACTTATGAATGTCAAACCATTTAAAGCACATTAGGACCTTTAAATAAAAACTCATTTTGTATGGATATTTTTCTTTTCATCCTCCCCCCCCCCCCCCCCCCCCCCCCCCCCC
>NW_019264795.1:0-1618 GCF_002742605.1 Olea europaea var. sylvestris
GAGAGAGAGAGAGAGAGATCACCTCAACTTGTCTGAAGGGCTGCATCTCCGTTTAAATGCACATGATAGTGCATTTGAAGGCAGAGAAATGCTTGGAATGAACGTCAATTGCTCATCCTATAACAAATAGAAATTCTTAAATAAATTGACCAGGGAACAGGTTTGCAGATGATAATAGTTGATGTTAGAACATTGCATAAAAGAACAATCTTGATCAACAAAATAAGCAAAGTTGATAGTCGGAAGGGCAAAATAAGACACAAAAAATCTCTGAAAATAAACACGAAAGGGAAAAGAATCATCAAAAGAAAGAGTTGAGTCAAATAAAATTATAAACCATGACAATAAATTTTTGCCAAAGTCAACAAGAAAAGAAAGAACAATATCCTTTGCTGAAAGAATGTCAGAAAGAAACTACCTTGTATGCATATCTTAAATCCAAATTTTCTTCATGGTATCGAGCAGTACAAACTCCATTCAGAGTATGGCTTTTAAAAATCCCATTTACTGACAGAGTTCTTTTTTGTTCCTCTTCTTCCTCCTCCTCTCTCTCCTCAAATGTAACTTCGCCAAGAGGATATTTCAATGTTGCTCTTGGCTGCAGCATAGAAAAGGCATAATGCAGTAAGAAAACTTAAATGTCTACTAGTTATATTTAAAAAAATGAAAAGAAGAGGAGAACATATAGTAACGTAGTAGAATGACAGAAATCGAAAGAACGACCATGTAAAAGATGCTCGAGATTTAAACTTCATCATGTAGCACAATAACTATGACCCTTTGCATGTGAAGTCCATAAACTTCAAAAAGATACTAGTGTTAAAGGTAAGAAAAGTATATGATCTTTTATCTTGTTACTAAGGTGAAATACAAATAGACATCACATAACTAGATGTCAAGAAGATAGATTTGTAACATCTGGCTCAGTTTAAATAGGACAAGCATATTAAAGAAATCCTGTGATGAATAATTCTCACCATGCCAACAGATGGAACAGCAGAAGATAATTCAAATTTGTAGGCAGAAGTCCCAAGATCTGCAACCATTGCAACCTCTCCTTGTTGAGCCTAAAAGTTGCACAGAAGTACTGTAAGCAAAGAGCATGGACGCACATAGAATTGTATAATATATACCTAGACACTTAGAAAGATATTGCAAACTACACATTGTTGACCTGCTCTTTTCAAATGGTTAGAAAATCATTCCATCTCTCATTCTAGACGAAAATATTGCTTTTCAATGGATCTCATATGACTTTACTACCATAACTAAGTCACTTTCTCAGTATATATAATCATCCTTTTCAGTTTACTAAAATCAGTCTACATTTTTACTTAAGAGTTCTAAAACATCAGATTTAAATTCAGAAGAACAATATTAAAGAACCTAGTATTCTAAGAAATAAGTTTTTCGGGGTAAATACACCGTAAAATTTTTCAGGAATAGGCAGTGCGTATATTTAAACTGGTGTTAACTAACCAAAGAGGACACAACAGTCCCAGCCAATTAGTAAAGTAAATTAACAAAAAGATTATTGGAACAGTAAGGAATTTATAATATTTTCTTTCAAAACCATAAGCAGTATCGTGGAATGCAACCATCTTTTCCAAAAAAAAAA
>NW_019264795.1:10713-11870 GCF_002742605.1 Olea europaea var. sylvestris
ATAACATTTAATATAATTAAAATGTGATGTATTTATAAAAATATATTGCGAACGTAACCGCCTTTTCAGAAAATAGGATTAGACAAAAGACTTGTTAATATCACATTCTTCTCCTCATCTAGATAATTTTGTTTGTGCTGTATAAATAGGTATACATGGTTATATCATGTATATTGATTTGTAACTAGTAAATTTTCAGAGTTCACACGACGCTTGTCACGTTTCCTAAAGAAAATAATTTTGGCATATCAAACATCATATTGCTCAAATCATTTCATCCACAATTCCACAAAATATGAAAGAAAAACCATACTGCAATCAAACTCGCTTGCACCATATTCACGTAATTTTTTATTATTACATTAAACCCCGTTTGGTTTTTATTCTTTGGCCACAAAAATAAAAAATATGATCATTATTCATCACATCGAGCTACTATATTTGACTTTATATCTCTTGTGTAGGTCCCGTAACGATTATATTTTTCATTATCGTTCTTACAAAAATAGGTACCAAACGAGGTAAATAAATTAAAACATAAAATTTCATTTTTTGTCTGGTTCTGAATTTTAATTTAGTTGATAAAGGATAATCAAATAATTGAAAGAATTTGACAAATAAAACGTCATTAAAGAATTGCACAATAATTGAAGTTCGATAAACAAAAATCTGGAAAAAAAATAAAATAAAGAAAGAAAAAGAAAACAATGAATCATCTGTAGTGGGTCCCACTATAACCCCCACTCCACTACCCCAAACACAATACGAGGAAATACATGGAAATGACTAGTTGACCCGATCACATTTCCATAATGGCCTTTGACCATTAAAAAAAAGTGTAAAGTTATTTATCAAAAGCCTTTTATACCCTCATAATCCTTTATGAAAAACGAATTGTGAGAAAAAAGAAAAACTCACACAGTCTCTAACAATTGGGATCTAGTCGAAGTCGCCATCCTCGCAGTCCGACCACCACACAACCCAATCAGTGATGGCATTATCTTCAACAATATTAGTATTTTTGTGGATTATGAGATTGATTTTTCATTTAAGATGTTTCAAAAATTTTGTACATTTTATAATATTTATTTTTCATTAAGTAAGTAAATTATTGAATGCAGTAGTGATTTAGGTGTTAATTTTGAAAAAAAAAAAAA
>NW_019264796.1:0-11869 GCF_002742605.1 Olea europaea var. sylvestris
AAAAACGAACAAACCCGAAGTTATCATGAAATCAAAAACCACATTTCATTGGCTCGATTCCAATCGAATTAAGCTAGCAATTCTCCAAAAATGTATAAACCAGAACTTATCATGAAATCAAAAATCGATTTAAATCGAATTAGACTAGAAATTCGCCTAAAACGAACAAACCCAAGTTATCCTAAAATTAAAAACCACTTTTCTTTGCTCGATTCCATTCGAATTAGACTAGCGAATCGTCGAAAATAAACAAACTCGAAGTTATCATGAAATCAAAAGCCACTTTTCATTTGCCCGACTCCAATCGAATTAGACTAGCAGTTCGCGAGAAACAAACAAACCCGAAGTTATCATGAAATCGAAAACAACTTTTCATAGACTCGATTCCAATCGAATTGGACTAGCATTCGCCAGAAATGAACAATCCCGAAGTAATCATCATACTAAAAACCACTTTTCATTGGCTCGATTCCAATTGAATTAGACTAGCAGTTCGCCGAAAATGAAAAGACACAAAGTTATCTTAAAATCAAAGTCCACTATTTATTAGCTCGATTACAATCGAATTTGACTAGCAATTAGCAAAAAAAAACAAACCCGAAGTTATCATGAAATAAAAAACCACTTTTCATTGGCTCAATTCCAATCGAATTAGACTGGCAATTAGCCAGAAACGAACAAACCCGAAGTTATCTTGAAATCAAAAGCCACTTTTCATTGGCTCGATTCCAATCAAATTAGACTAGTAATTCACAAAAAATGAAAAGACCCGAAGTTATCATGAAATAAAAAACCACTTTTCATTGGCTCGATTCCAATCGAATTAGACTAGCAATTCACCAAAAATGAACAAACCCGAAGTTATCAAGAAATCAAAAACAGCTTTTCATTGGCTATATTCCAATCGAATTAGACTAGCGATTCGTTAAAAATGAACAAACTCGAAGCTATCATGAAATCAAAAGCTACTTTTCATTGGCTCGATTCCAATCGAATTAAACTAGCAATTCGCTAGAAACGAACAAACCCAAAGTTATCATGATACCAAAAACCACTTTTCATTAGCTTGATTACAATCGAATTAGACTAGCAATTTGCCAAAAATGAAAAGACACAAAGTTATCTTAAAATTAAAGACCACATTTCATTAGCTCGATTGCAATCGAATTTGACTAGCAATTCGCCAAAAAGGAAAAGATCCGAAATTATCATGAAATAAAATACCACTTTTCATTGGCTCGATTCCAATCAAATTAGACTAGCAAGTCGCCAGAAATGGAAAGACACAAAGTTATCTTAAAATAAAAAACCACTTTTCATTAGCTCGATTGCAATCGAATTTGACTAGCAATTCGCGAAAAATGAAAAGATCCGAAGTTATCATGAAATGAAAAACCACTTTTCATTGGCTCGATTCCAATCGAATTAGACAACTAATTCGCCAAAAACGAACAAACCCGAAGTTATCAAGAAATCAAAAACCACTTTTCATTGGCTCGATTCCAATCGAATTAGATTTGCAATTCGTCAAAATCGAATAAACTCGAAGTTATCATGAAATCAAAAGCCACTTTTCATTGGCTCAATTCCAATCGAATTGGACTAGCAATTCGCCAGAAACGAACAAGTCCGAAGTTATCATGATATCAAAAATCACATTTCATTGGCTCGATTCCAATCCATTTAGGCTAGCGATTCGTAAAAAATGAACAAACTAGAAGTTATCATGAAATCAAAAGCCAATTTTCATTAGCTCGATTCCAACAGAATTAGATTAGTGATTCGTCCAAAATGAACAAACTCGAAGTTATCATGAAATAAAAAATCACTTTTCATTGGCTCGATTCCAATCGAATTAGACTAGCAATTCGCCAAAAACGAACGAACCGATGTTATCATGAAATCATAAACAAGTTTTCATTGGCTCGATTCCAATTAAATTAGACTAGCAATTTGTTAGAAATGAACAAACCCGAAGTTCTCATGATATCAAAAGCCACTTTTCATTAGCTCGATTCCAATCGAATTAGACTAGCAATTTGCTAAAAATGAAAAGACCTGAAGTCATCTTGAAATAAAAAACTACTTTTCATTGGCTCGATTCCAATTGAATTAGAATAGCAATTCGCCAAAAAAGAACAAATCCCGAAGTTATCAAAAAATCAAAAACCACTTTTAATTGACTCAATTCCAATCGAATTAGACTAGCGAATCGTCGAAAACGAACAAACTCGAAGTTATCATGAAATCAAAAGTCACTTTTCATTTGCTCGACTCCAATCGAATTACACTAGCAATTCACCAGAAATGAACAAACCCGAAGTTATCATGAAATCAAAAACTACTTTTCATTGGCTCGATTCCATTCGAATTCGACTAGCAATTCTCCAAAAAGAATGAAGCCGAAGTTATCCTGAAATCGAAAGCCACTTTTCATTGGCTCGATTCCAAATGAATTAGACTAGCAATTCACCAAAAACGAACAAACCCGAAGTTATCATGAAATCAAAGACCAGTTTTCATTGGCTCAATTCCAATCGAATTAGACTAGCAATTCGTCAAAAACGAACAAACTCGAAGTTATCATGAAATCATAAGCCACTTTTCATTGGCTCAATTCCAATCAAATTAGACTAGTAATTCTCTAAAAATGAACAAACCCGAAGTTATAATAAAATCAAAAACCACATTTCATTAGCTCGATTCCAATCGAATTAGACTAGCAATTCGCCTAAAACAAACAAACCCGAAGTTATCTTGAAATCGAAAACCACTTTTCATTTGATCGATTCCAATCGAATTAGACTAGCAATTCGTCAAAAATGAACAAACCCGAAGTTATCATGAATTCAAAAACGATATTTCATTGGCTCGATTCCAATCGAATTAAGCTAGCAATTCGCCGAAAATGAACAAACCCGAAGTTATCATGAAACCAAAAACAACTTTTCATTGGCTCGATTCCAATCGAATTAGACTAGTAATTTGCCTAAAACGAACAAACCCAAGTTATCTTGAAATTAAAAGCCACTTTTCATTGGCTCAATTCCAATCGAATTAAGCTAGAAATTCACCAAAAATGGACAAACCCAAACTTATCATGAATTCAAAAACAACTTTTCATTGGCTCGATTCCAATCGTATTACACTAGCAATTCGCCTAAAACGAACAAACCCCAAGTTATCTTGAAATTGAAAACCACTTTTCATTGGCATGATTCCGTTCGAATTAGACTAGCAAATCGTCGAAATTGAACGAACTCGAAGTTATCATGAAATCAAAAGCCACTTTTCATATGCCCGACTCCAATCGAATTAGACTAGCAATTCGCCAGAAACAAACAAACCCGTAGTTTTCATGAAATCAAAAACCACTTTTCATTGGCTCGATTCTAATCGAATTAGACTAGCAATTCGCCGAAAATGAACAAGCCCGAAGTAATCCTCATGCCAAAAACCACTTTTCATTGGCTCGATTCCAATCGAATTTGACTAGCAGTTGGCCTAAAACGAAAAGACACAAAGTTATCTTGAAATCAAAGACCACTTTTCATTATCTCGATTTCAATTGAATTTAACTGGGAATTCATAAAAAATGAACAAACCCATAGTTATCATGAAATAAAAAAATCACTTTTCATTGGCTCGATTCCAATCGAATTAGACTATCAATTCACGTAAAACATAGATTTATCTTGAAATCAAAAACCACTTTTCATTGGCTCGATTCTAATGGACTTAATCTAGCGATTCGCCAAAAATGGACAAACCCTAACTTATCATGAATTCAAAAACAACTTTTCATTGGCTCGATTCCAATCGAATTAGACTAGCAATTCGCCAGAAATGAACAAGCCCGAAGTAATCATCATATCAAAAACCACTTTTCGTTGGCTCGATTCCAATCGAATTAGATTAGCAGTTCGTTAAAAATGAAAAGACACAAAGTTATCTTGAAATCAAAAATCACTTTTCATTTGCTCGATTCCAATCGAATTTGACTAGCAATTCACAAAAAACGAACAAACTCAAAGTTATATTGAAATAAAAAACCACTTTCCACTGGCTCGATTCCAATCGAATTAGACTAGCAATTCGCCTAAAATGTACAAACCCGACTTATCTTGAAATCAAAAACCACTTTTCATTAGCTCAATTTCAATCGAATTAGACTAGCGATTCGTCAAAAATGAACAAACTCGAAGATATCATGAAATTAAAAACCACTTTTCATTGGCTCAATTGCAATCAAATTTGACAAGCGATTCATCAAAAATGAACAAACTCGAAGTTATCATGAATTCAAAAGCCACTTTTCATTTGCTCGATTCCAATCGAATAACACTAGCAATTTGCCAGAAACGAACAAACCCGATGTTATCTTGAAATCAAAAATCACTTTTCATTGGCTCGATTCCAGTCAAATTAGATTAGCAATTCGCCAAAAATGAAATGACCTGAAGTTATCTTGAAATCAGAAACCACTTTTCACTAGCTTGATTCCTATCGAATTAGACTAGCAATTCCCTAAAAATGAACAAACCCGAAGTTATCAAGAAACCAAAAACCACTTTTCAGTGGCTCAATTCCAATCGAATTAGACTAGCAATTCGTCAAAAATGAATAAATTCGATGTTATTATGAAATCTAAAGCCACTTTTCATTAGCTTGATTCGAATTGAATTAGATTAGCAATTCGTCAAAAACGAACAAGCCCGAAGTTATCATGATATCAAAAATCACTTTTCGTTGGCTCGATTCCAATCGAATTAGACTAGCGATTCGCCAAAAATGAAAAGACACAAAGTTATCTTGAAATCAAAAACCACATCTCATTAGCTCAATTCCAATCGAATTTGACTAGCAATTCGCAAAAAAGAACAAACCCGAAGTTATCATGAAATAAAAAACCACTTTTCATTGGCTCAATTCCAATCGAATTAGTCTAGCAATCTGCCTAAAACGAACAAACCTGAGTTATCTTCAAATCAAAAACCACTTTTCATTGGCTCGATTCCATTCAAATTAGACTAGCGAATCGTCAAAAATGAAGAAACTCAAAGTTATCATGAAATCAAAAGCCACTTTTCATTTGCTCGACTCCAATCGAATTAGACTAGCAATTCGCCAGAACGAACAAACCCGAAGTTATCATGAAATCAAAAACAACATTTCATTGGCTCAATTCCAGTTGAATTAGACTAGCAATTCACCGAAAACGAGCGAACCCGAAAATATAATGAAATCTAAACCAGTTTTCATTGGTTCGATTCCAATTGAATTGGACTACCAATTCGCCAAAAATGAAAAGACAGAAAGTTATGTTGAAATCAAAAATCACTTTTCATTAGCTCGATTCCCATCGAATTTGACTAGCAATTAGCAAAAAATGAACAAACCCGAAGTTATCATGAAATCAAAAGCCACTTTTCATTGGCTCGATTCCAATCGAATTAGACTAGCAGTTCGCCAGAAATGAACATGCCCGAAGTTATCATGACATAAAAAATCACTTTTCATTGGCTCGATTCCAATCGAATTAGACTAGCAGTTCGCCAGAAATGAACATGCCCGAAGTTATCATGACATAAAAAATCACTTTTCATTGGCTCGATTCCAATCGTATTAGACTAGCAATTCGTCAAAAATGAACAAACTCGAAGTTATCAGGAAATAAAAAACCACTTTTCATTGGCTCGAACCCAATGAATTAGACTAGCAATTCACAAAAAATGAAAAAGACACAAAGTTATCTCGAAATCAAAAGCCACTTTTCATTAGCTCGATTCCAATCGAATTTGACTAGCAATTAGCAAAAAATGAACAAACCCGAAGTTATCATTAAATAAAAAACCACTTTTCATTTGCTCGATTCCAATCGAATTAGACAAGCAATTCGCCTAAAATGAACAAACTCGAGTTATCTTGAAATCAAAAACCACTTCTCATTAACTTGATGTCAATCGAATTAGACTTGCGATTCATCAAAAATTAACAAACTCTAAGATATCATGAAATCAAAAACCACTTCTCATTGGCTCGATTCCAATCAAATTTGATAAGCGATTCGTCAAAAATGAACAAACTGGAAGTTATCAGGAAATCGAAAGCCACTTTTCGTTTGCTCGATTCCAATCAAATTAGACTAGCAATTCGCAAGAAACGAACAAATCTGAAGTTATCTTGAAGTCAAAAACCACTTTTCATTGGCTAGATTTCAATCAAATTTGACAAGGGATTCGTCAAAAATGAACAAACTCGATGTTATAATGAAATCGACAGCCACTTTTCGTTTGCTCGATTCCAATCGAATTAGACTAGCAATTCGCCAGAAATGAACAAACTCGAAGTTATCTTGAAATCAAAAACAACTTTTCATTGGCTCGATTCCAATCAAATTAGACTAGCAATTCGCCAAATACGAAAAGACCCAAAGTTATCATTAAATGAAAAACCACTTTCCATTGGCTCGATTCCAATAGAATTAGACTAGCAATTCGCCAAAAATGAACAAAACCGAAGTTATCAAGAAATCAAAAACCACTTTTCATTGGCTATATTCCAATCGAATTAGACTAGTGATTCGTGAAAAACGAACAAACTCGAAGTTATCATGAAATCAAAAGCTACTTTTCATTGGCTAGATTCCAATCGAATTAGACTAGCAATTCGCCAGAAACGAACAAAGATGAAGTTATCATGGCATCAAAAACCACTTCTCATTGGCTTGATTCCAAACGAATTAGACTAGCAATTCGCCAAAAAGGAAAGGACACAAAGTTATCTTAAAATAAAAAAACCACTTTTCATTAGCTCAATTCCAATCGAATTTGACTAGCAATTCGCTAAAAATGAAAAGATCCAAAGTTATCATGAAATAAAAAATCACATTTCATTGGCTCGATTCCAATCGAATTAGACTAGCGATTCGCCAAAAACAAAAAGACACAAAGTTATCTTGAAATCAAAAACCACTTTTCATAAGCTCCATTCCAATAGAATTTGACTAGCAATTCGCCAAAAACAAAAAGACCCGAAGTTATCATGAAATAAAAAACCACTTTTCAATGGCTCGATTCCAATCTAATTAGACTAGCAATTCGCCAAAAAGAACAAACCCAAAGTTATCAAGAAATCAAAAACCCCTTCTCATTGGCTCAATTCCAATCGTATTAGACTAGCAATTCGTCAAAAATGAACGAACTCGAAGTTATGATGAAATCAAAATCCACTTTTGATTGGCTCGATTCCAATCGAATTAGACTAGCAATTCGCCAGAAATGAACATGCCCGAAGTTATCATGACATAAAAAATCACTTTTCATTGGCTCGATTCCAATCGAATTAGACTAGCAATTCGATAAAAATGAAAAGACACAAAGTTATCTTAAAATAAAAAACCACTTTTCATTAGCTCGATTCCAATCGAATTCGACAAGCAATTCGCAAAAAAAGAACAAACCCGACGTTATCAGGAAATAAAAAACCACTTTCCATTGGCTCGATCCGAATGAATTAGACTAGCAATTTACAAAAGACGAAAAAGACACAAAGTTATCTTGAAATCAAAAACCACATTTCATTAGCTCGATTCCAATCGAATTTGACTAGCAATTCGCAAAAAAAGAACAAACCCGAAGTTGTCGTGAAATGAAAATCCACTTTTCATTGGCTCGATTCCAATCGAATTACACAAGCAATTCGCCTAAAACGAACAAACCCAAGTTATCTTGAAATCAAAAACCACTTTTCATTAGCTCGATTTCAATCGAATTAGACTTACCATTCGTCAAAAACAAACAAACTCGAAGATATTATGAAATCAAAAACCACTTCTCATTGGCTCGATTCCAATCAAATTTGACAAGCGATTCGACAATAATGAACAAACTGGAAGTTATCAGGAAATCGAAAGCCACTTTTCGTTTGCTCGATTCCAATCGAATTTGACTAGCAATTCCCCAGAAACGAACAAACTCGAAGTTATCTTGAAATCAAAAACCACTTTTCATTGGTTAGATTTCAATCAAATTTGACAAGCGATTCGTCAAAAATGAACAAACTCAAAGTTATCATGAAATCGAAAGCCACTTTTCGTTTGCTCGATTCCAATCGAATTAGACTAGCAACTTGCCAGAAACGAACAAACCCGAAGTTATCTTGAAATCAAAAACAACTTTTCATTGGCTCGATTCCAATCAAAGTAGACTATCAATTCGCCAAAACGAAAAGACCCGAAGTTATCATTAAATAAAAAACCACTTTCCATTGGCTCGATTCCAATAGAATTAGACTAGCAATTCTCCAAAAATGAACAAAATCGAAGTTATCAAGAAATCAAAAACCACTTTTCATTGGCTATATTCCAATCGAATTAGACTAGCAATTCGTGAAAAATGAACAAACTCGAAATTATCATAAAATCAAAAGCTACTTCTCATTGGCTCGATTCCAATCAAATTAGACTAGCAATTCGCCAGAAACGAACAAACATGAAGTTATCATGGCATCAAAAATCACTTGTCATTGGCTCGATTCCAATCGAATTAGACAAGCAATTCGCTAAAAATGAAAAGACACAAAGTTATCTTAAAATAAAAAACCACTTTCCGTTAGCTCGATTCCAATCGAATTTGACAAGCAATTCGCCAAAAACGAAAAGATCCGAAGTTATCATGAAATAAAAAATCACTTTTCATTGGCTCGATTCCAATCGAATTAGACTAGCGATTCGCCAAAAATGAAAAGACACAAAGTTATCTTAAAATAAAAAACCACTTTTCATTAGCTCGATTCCAATCGAATTTAACTAGCAATTCGCAAAAAATGAACAAACCCGAAGTTATCCGGAAATAAAAAACCACTTTTCATTGGCTCGATCCCAATGAATTAGACTAGCAATTTACAAAAGACGAAAAAGACACAAAGTTATCTAGAAATCAAAAACCACTTTTCATTAGCTCGATTCCAATCAAATTTGACTAGCAATTCACAAAAAATGAGCAAACCCAAAGTTATCATGAAATAAAAAACCACTTTTCATTGGCTCGATTCCAACCGAATTAGACAAGCAATTCGCCTAAAATGAACAAACCCGAGTTCTCTTGAAATCAAAAACCACTTCTCATTAACTTGATTTCAATAGAATTAGACTTGTGATTCCTCAAAAATGAACAAACTCGAAGATATCATGAAATCAAAAACCACTTCTCATTGGCTCGATTCCAAACAAATTTGAAAAGAGATTCATCAAAAATGAAAAAACTCGAAGTTATCAGGAAATCGAAAGCCACTTTTCGTTTGCTCGATCCCAATCGAATTAGACTAGCAATTCGCCAGAGAGGAACAAACCCGGAGTTATCTTGAAATCAAAAACCACTTTTCATTGGCTAGATTTCAATCTAATTTGACAAGCGATTCGTCAAAAATGAACAAACTCGAAGTTATCAAGAAATCAAAAGCCACTTTTCGTTTGCTCGATTCCAATTGAATTAGACTAGCAATTCGTCAGAAACGAACAAACCCGAAGTTATCTTGAAATAAAAACAACTTTTCATTGGCTCGATTCCAATCAAATTAGACCTGCAATTCGCCAAAAATGAAAAGACCCGAAGTTATCATTAAATAAAAAACCACTTTCCATTGGCTCGATACCAATAGAATTAGACTAGCAATTCGCTAAAAATGAACAAACCCGAAGTTATCTTGAAATCAAAAACACTTTTCATTGGATCGATTCCAATCGAATTAGACTGGCAATTCACCAAAAATGAACAAACCGGAAGTTATCATGAAATCAAAAACCACTTTTCATTGGCTCGATTCCAATGGAATTAAGCTAGCAATTCGCCAAAAATGAACAAACCCAAACTTATCATGAAATCAAAAACAACTTTTCATTGGCTCGATTCCAATCGAATTAGACTAGCAATTCGTAAAAAATGAACAAACTCGAAGTTATGATGAAATCAAAAGCCACTTTTGATTTGCTCGTTTCCAATCGAATTAGACTAGCAATTCGCAAGAAATGAACATGCCCGAAGTTCTCATGATATAAAAAACCACTTTTCATTGGCTCGATTCCAATCGAATTAGAGAAGCAATTCGCTAAAAATGAAAAGACACAAAGTTATCTTAAAATAAAAAACCACTTTTCATTAGCTCGATTCCAATCGAATTTGACTAGCAATTCGCAGAAAACGAACAAACCCCAAGTTATCAGGAAATAAAACACCACTTTTCATTGGCTCGATCCCAATGAATTAGACTAGCAATTTACAAAAGACGAAAAAGACACAAAGTTATCTTGAAATCCATAACCACTTTTCATTAGCTCGATTCCAATCGAATTTGACTAGCAATTCGCAAAAAATGAACAAACCCGAAGTTATCATGAAATAAAAAACCACTTTTCATTCGCTCGATTCCAATCGAATTACACAAGAATTCGCCTAAAACGAACAAACCCAAGTTATCTTGAAATCAAAAACCACTTTTCATTAGCTCGATTTCAATCGAATTAGACTTACCATTCGTCAAAAACAAACAAACTCGAAGATATCATGAAATCAAAAACCACTTCTCATTGGCTCGATTCCAATCAAATTTGACAAGCGATTCGACAATAATGAACAAACTGGAAGTTATCAGGAAATCGAAAGCCACTTTTCGTTTGCTCGATTCCAATCGAATTAGATTAGCAATTCCCTAGAAACGAACAAACCCGAAGTTATCTTGAAATCAAAAACAACTTTTCATTGGCTAGATTTCAATCAATTTGGAAAGCGATTCGTCAAAAATTAACAAACTCGAAGTTATCATGAAATCGAAAGCCCCTTTTCGTTTGCTCGATTCCAATCGGATTAGACTAGCAATTGCCAGAAACGAACAAACCCGAAGTTATCTTGAAATCAAAAACAACTTTTCATTGGCTCGATTCCAATCAAATTAGACTAGCATTTCCCCAAAAATATAAAGACCCGAAGTTATGATGAAATAAAAAACCACTTTTCATTGGCTCGATTCCAATCGAATTAGACTAGCAATTCGTCAAAATCGAACAAATCCAAAGTTATCATGAAATCAAAAACCACTTTTCATTGGCTCGATTCCAATCATATTATACTAGCAATTCGTCAAAAATGAACAAAATCGAAGTTATGACGAAATCAAAAGCCACTTTTGATTGGCTCGATTCCAATCGAATTAGACTAGCAATTCGCCAGAAACAAACATGCCCGAAGTTATCATGACATAAAAAACCACTTTTCATTGGCTCGATTCCAATCGAATTAGACTAGCAATTCGCTAAAAATGAAAGGACACAAAGTTATCTTAAAATAAAAAACCACTTTTCATTAGCTCGATTCAAATCGAATTTGACTAGCAATTCTCAAAAAACGAACAAACCCGAAGTTATCAGGAAATAAAAAAATACATTTCATTCGCTCGGTCCCAATCGAATTAGACTAGCAATTTGCAAAAAACGAAAAAGACACAAAGTTATCTTGAAATCGAAAACCAATTTTCATTAGCTCGATTCCAATCGAATTTGACTAGCAATCCGCAAAAATGAACAAGCCCGAAGTTATCATGAAATAAAAAACCACTTTTCATTGGCTCGATTCCAATCGAATTAGACAGGCAATTTGCCTAAAATGAACAAACCCGAGTTATCTTGAAATCAAAAACCACTTTTCATTTGATCGATTTCAATCGAATTAGACTAGGGATTCGTCAAAAATGAACAAACTCAAAGATATCATGAAATCAAAAACCACTTTTCGTTGGCTCGATTCTAATCAAATTTGACAAGCGATTCGTCAAAAATAAACAAACTCGAAGTTATCACGAAATCGAAAGCCACGTT
>NW_019264797.1:0-5129 GCF_002742605.1 Olea europaea var. sylvestris
CTCATTCTTTCGAAAAATTGCCGAAATCCCTCATACGTCACGAAGAAGTCTTGAGTTCAATCCAAAACGGTCGCTACATTTCCTAACAGTACTTATGGGCCCAAAACGGACACCGTGTGCAAAATTTACGCCGAATTCTTCGTACGCCGACTATCCAAGCGTTCCAAATATGCAAGTGCTCATTCTTTTGAAAAATCACTAAAATCCCTCATACGTCACGACGAAGTTGTGAGTTCAATCCAAAACAGTCGTTACATTTCCAAAAAGTACTTATGGGCCCGAAATGGACACCGTATGCAAAAGTTACGCTGAATTCTTCGTACGCCGACTATCCAAGCGTTCCAAATATGCATGTGCTCATTCTTTCCAAAAATGCCCAAAATCCCTCATACGTCACGACGAAGTCTTGAGTTCAATCCAAAAGGGTCGCTACATTTACAAAAAGTATTTGTGGGCCCGAAACGGATACCTCGTGCAAAAGTTACGCTGAATTCTTCTTACGCCGACTAAACAAGCGTTCCAAATATGCAAGTGCTCATTCTTTCAAAAAATCACTAAAATCCTCATACATCACGAAGAAGTCTTGAGTTCAATCCTAAACGGTCGCTACATTTCCAAAATGTACCTATGGGCCCGAAACGGACACCGTGTGCAAAAGTTACGCTCAATTCTTCGTACGCCGACTATCCAAGCGTTCCAAATTTGCAAGCGCTCATTCTTTCGAAAAATGGCCGAAATCCCTCATACGTCACGAAGAAGTCTTGAGTTCAATCCAAAACGGTCGTTACATTTTCAAAAAGTACTTATGGGCCCAAAACGGACACCGTGTACAAATGTTACGCCGAATTCTTCGCACGCCGACTATCCAAGCTTTCCAAATATGCAAGTGCTCATTCTTTCAAAAAATCACTAAAATCCCTCATACGTCACGATGAAGTTGTGAGTTCAATCCAAAGCAGTCGCTACATTTCCAAAAAGTACTTATGGGCCCGTAACGGACACCGTATGCAAAAGTTACGCTGAATTCTTCGTACGCCGACGATCCAAGCATTCCAAATATGCATGTGCTCATTCTTCCCAAAAATGACCAAAATCCCTCATACGTCACGACGAAGTCTTAAGTTCAATCCAAAAGGGTCGCTACATTTACAAAAAGTATTTGTGGGCTCGAAACGGACAACGTGTGCAAAAGTTACGCCGAATTCTTCGTACGCCGACTATCCAAGCATTCCAAATATGCAAGTGCTCATTCTTTCAAAAAATCACTGAAATCCTCATATGTCACGGAGAAGTCTTGAGTTCAATCCTAAACGGTCGCTACATTTCCAAAATGTACCTATGGGCCCGAAACGGACACCGTGTGCAAAAGTAACGCTCAATTCTTCGTACGCTGACTATCCAAGCGTTCCAAATATGCAAGCGCTCATTCTTTCGAAAAATGGCCAAAATCCCTCATACGTCACGAAGAAGTCTTGAGTTCAATCAAAAACGGTAGCTACATTTCCAAAAAGTACTTATGGGCCCAAAACGGACACCGTGTGCAAAAGTTACGCCGAATTCTTCGTACGCCGACTATCCAAGCGTTCCAAATATGCAAGTGCTCATTCTTTCGAAAAATCACTAAAATCCCTCATACGTCACGACGAAGTTGTGAGTTCAATCCAAAGCAGTCGCTACATTTCCAAAAAGTACTTATGGGCCCGAAACGGACACCGTGTGCAAAAGTTACGCCGAATTCTTCGTACGCCGACTATCCAAGCGTTCCAAATATGCATGTGCTCATTCTTCCCAAAAATGACCAAAATCCCTCATACGTCACGACGAAGTCTTAAGTTCAATCCGAAAGGGTCGCTACATTTACAAAAAGTATTGGTGGGACCGAAACGGACAACGTGTGCAAAGGTTACGCTGAATTCTTCGTACGCTGACTATCCAAGCGTTCCAAATATGCAAGTGCTCATTCTTTCGAAAAATCACTAAAATCCTCATACTTCACGAAGAAGTCTTGAGTTGAATCCTAAACGGTCGCTACATTTTCAACATGTACCTATGGGCCCGAAACGGACACCGTGTGCAAAAGTTATGCTCAATTCTTCGTACGCCGACTATCCAAGCGTTCCAAATATACAAGCGCTCATTTTTTCGAAAAATGGCCAAAATCCTTCATACGTCACGAAGAAGTCTTGAGTTCAATCAAAAATGGTCGCTACATTTTCAAAAAGTACTTATGGGCCCAAAACGGACACCGTGTGCAAAAGTTGCGCTGAATTCTTCGTACGCCGACTATCCAAGCGTTCCAAATATGCAAGTGCTTATTCTTTCGAAAAATCGCTAAAATCCCTCATACGTCACGACGAAGTGGTGAGTTCAATCCAAAACGGTCGCTACATTTCCAAAAAGTACTTATGGGCCCGAAACGGACACCGCGTGCAAAAGTTACGCTGAATTCTTCGTACGCTGACTATCCAAGCGTTCCAAATATGCATGTTCTCATTCTTTCCAAAAATGTCCAAAATCCCTCATACGTCACGACGAAGTCTTAAGTTCAATCCAAAAGGGTCGCTACATTTCCAAAAAGGACTTGTGGGCCCGAAACGGACACCGTGTGCAAAAGTTACGCTGAATTCTTCGTACGCTGACTATCCAAGCGTTCCAAATACGCAAGTGCTCATTCTTTTGGAAAATCGCTAAAATCCCTCATAAGTCACGAAGAAGTCTTGAGTTCAATCCAAAATGGTCGCTACATTTCCAAAAAGTACTTATGGGCCCGAAACGGACACCGTGTGCAAAAGTTACGCTCAATTCTTCGTACGTCGACTATCCAAGCATTCCAAATATGCAAGCGCTCATTCTTTCGAAAAATGGCTGAAATCCCTCATACGTCACGACGAAGTCGTGAGTTCAATCCAAAATGGTCGCTACATTTCCAAAAAGTACTTATGGGCCCGAAACGGACATCGTGTGCAAAAGTTACACTCAATTCTTCGTACGCCGACTATCCAAGCGTTCCAAATATGCATCCGCTCATTCTTTCGAAAAATCGCCGAAATCCCTCATACGTCACGAAGAAGTCTTGTGTTCAATCCAAAACGGTCGCTACATTTCCAAAAAGTACTTATGGGCCCAAAACAGACACCGTGTGCAAAATTTACGCCGAATTCTTCGTACGCCGACTATCCAAGCGTTCCAAATATGCAAGTGCTCATTCTTTCGAAAAACTGGTAAAATCCCTCATACTTCACGACGAAGTTGTGAGTTCAATCCAAAACAGTCGCTACATTTCCAAAAAGTACTTATGGGCCCGAAACGGACACCGTACGCAAAAGTTACGCTGAATTCTTCGTACGCCGACTATCCAAGCGTTCCAAATATGCATGTGCTCATTCTTTCCAAAAATGGCCAAAATCACTCATACGTCACGACGAAGTCTTGAGTTCAATCAAAAAGGGTCGCTACATTTACAAAAAGTATTTGTGGGCCCGAAACGGACACCTCGTACAAAAGTTACGCTGAATTCTTCGTACGCCGACTATCCAAGCGTTCCAAATATGCAAGTGCTCATTCTTTCGAAAAATCACTAAAATCCTCATACGTCACGAAGAAGTCTTGAGTTCAATCCAAAACGGTCGCTACATTTCGAAAAAGTACTTATGGGCCCAAAACGGACACCGTGTGCAAAATTTACGCTCAATTCTTCGTACGCCGACTATCCAAGCGTTCCAAATATGCAAGCGCTCATTCTTTCGAAAAATGGCCGAAATCCCTCATACGTCACGACGAAGTCTTGAGTTCAATCAAAAAGGGTCGCTACATTTACAAAAAGTATTTGTGGGCCTGAAATGGACACCGTGTGCAAAAGTTACGCTGAATTCTTCGTACGCCGACTATCCAAGCGTTCCAAATATGCAAGTGCTCATTCTTTCAAAAAATCACTAAAATCCCTCATACGTCACGATGAAGTTGTGAGTTCAATCCAAAGCAGTCGCTACATTTCCAAAAAGTACTTATGGGCCCGTAACGGACACCGTATGCAAAAGTTACGCTGAATTCTTCGTACGCCTACTATCCAAGCGTTCCAAATATGCATGTGCTCATTCTTCCCAAAAATGACCAAAATCCCTCATACTTCACGACGAAGTCTTAAGTTCAATCCAAAAGGGTCGCTACATTTACAAAAAGTATTTGTGGGCCTGAAATGGACAACGTGTGCAAAAGTTACACTGAATTCTTCGTACGCCGACTATCCAAGCGTTCCAAATATGCAAGTGCTCATTCTTTCGAAAAATCACTAAAATCCTCATACGTCACGAAGAAGTCTTGAGTTCAATCCAAAACGGTAGCTACATTTCCAAAAAGTACTTATGGGCCCAAAACGGACACCGTGTGCAAAAGTTACGTCGAATTATTCGTACGCCGACTATCCAAGCGTTCCAAATATGCAAGCGCTCATTCTTTCGAAAAATGGCCGAAATCCCTCATACGTCACGAAGAAGTCTTGAGTTCAATCCAAAACGGTAGCTACATTTCCAAAAAGTACTTATGGGCCCAAAACGGACACCGTGTGCAAAAGTTACGTCGAATTATTCGTACGCCGACTATCCAAGCGTTCCAAATATGCAAGTGCTCAATTTTTTGAAGAATCGCTAAAATCCCTCATACGTCACGACGAAGTTGTGAGTTCACACCAAAACGGTCGCTACATTTCCAAAAAGTACTTATGGGCCCGAAACGGACACCGTGTGCAAAAGTTACGCTCAATTCTTAGTACGCCGACTATCCAAGCGTTCCAAATATTCAAGCGCTCATTCTTTCGAAAAATGGCCAAAATCCCTCGTACGTCATGACGAAGTCGTGAGTTCAATCCAAAACGGTCGCTACATTTTCAAAAAGTGTGCAAAACTTACGCTCAATACTTTGTACACTGACTATCCAAGCGTTCCAAATATGCAAACGCTCATTCTTTCGAAAAATCGCCGAAATCCCACGTACATCTCGAAGATGTCTTGAGTTCAATCCAAAATGGTCGCTACATTTCCAAAAAGTACTTATGGGCCCGAAACGGACACCGTGTGCAAAAGTTACGCTCAATTCTTCGTACGCCGACTATCCAAGCGTTCCAAATATGCAAG
>NW_019264797.1:5448-11867 GCF_002742605.1 Olea europaea var. sylvestris
CAGTACTTATGGGCCCAAAACGGACACCGTCTGCAAAATTTACGCCGAATTCTTCGTACGCCGACTATCCAAGCGTTCCAAATATGCAAGTGCTCATTCTTTCGAAAAATCACTAAAATCCCTCATACGTCACGACGAAGTGGAGAGTTCAATCCAAAACGGTCGCTACATTTCCAAACAGAACTTATGGGCCCAAAACGGACGCCGTATGCAAAAGTTACGCTCAATTCTTCGTACGCCGACTATCCTAGCGTTCCAAATATGCAAGTGCTCATTCTTTCGAAAAATCGTCGAAATCCCTCATACGTCGCGAAGAAGTCTTGAGTTCAATCCAAAACGGTCGCTACATTTCCAAACAGAACTTATGGGCCCAAAACGGACGCCGTATGCAAAAGTTACGCTCAATTCTTCGTACGCCGACTATCCTAGCGTTCCAAATATGCAAGTGCTCATTCTTTCGAAAAATCACTAAAATCCCTCATACGTCACGAAGAAGTCTTGAGTTCAATCCAAAACGGTCGCTACATTTTGAAAAAGTACTTATGGGCCCGAAACGGACACCGTGTGTAAAAGTTACGCTGAATTCCTCTTACGCCGACTATCCAAGAGTTCCAAATGTGCAAGTGCTCATTCTTTCGAAAAATCCCTAAAATCCCTCATACGTCATGAAGAAGTCGTGAGTTCAATTGAAAACGGTCGCTACGTTTCCAAAAAGTACTTATGGACCCGAAACGGACACCGTGTGCAAAAGTTACGCTCAATTCTTCGTACGAAGACTATCCAAGCGTACCAAATATGCATGTGCTCATACTTTCCAAAAATGGCCGAAATCCCTCATACGTCACGACGAAGACTTAAGTTCAATCCAAAACGGTAACTACATTTCCAAAAAGTACTTGTAGGCCCGAAACGGACACCGTATGCAAAAGTTACGCGGAATTCTTCGTACGCCGACTATCCAAGCGTTCCAAATATGCAAGTGCTCATTCATTCGAAAAATCACTAAAATCCTCATACGTCACGAAGAAGTCTTGAGTTCAATCCTAAACGGTCGCAACATTTCCAAAACGTACCTATGGGCCCGAAACGGACACCGTGTGGAAAAGTTACGCTCAATTCTTCGTACGCCGACTATCCAAGCGTTCCAAATATGCAAGCGCTCATTCTTTCGAAAAATGGCCGAAATCCCTCATACGTCACGAAGAAGTCTTGAGTTCAATCCAAAACGGTCGCTACATTTCCAAAAAGTACTTATGGGCCCAAAACGGACACCGTGTGCAAAAGTTACGCCGAATTCTTCGTACGCCGACAATCCAAGCGTTCCAAATATGCAAGTGCTCATTCTTTCGAAAAATCACTAAAATCCCTCATACGTCACGACGAAGTTGTGAGTTCAATCCAAAGCGGTCGCTACATTTCCAAAAAGTACTTATGGGCCCGTAACGGACACCGTATGCAAAAGTTACGCTGAATTCTTCGTACGCCGACTATCCAAGCGTTCCAAATATGCATGTGCTCATTCTTCCCAAAAATGACCAAAATCCCTCATACGTCACGACGAAGTCTTAAGTTCAATCCAAAAGGGTCGCTACATTTACAAAAAGTATTTGTGGGCCCGAAACGGATACCTCGTGCAAAAGTTACGTTGAATTCTTCGTACGCCGACTATCCAAGCGTTCCAAATATGCAAGTGCTCATTCTTTCAAAAAATCACTAAAATCCTCATACGTCACGAAGAAGTCTTGAGTTCAATCCTAAACGATCGCTACATTTCCAAAATGTACCTATGGGCCCGAAACGGACACCGTGTGCAAAAGTTACGCTCAATTCTTCGTACGCCGACTATCCAAGCGTTCCAAATATGCAAGCGCTCATTCTTTCGAAAAATGGCCGAAATCCCTCATACGTCACGAAGAAGTCTTGAGTTCAATCCAAAACGGTCGCTACATTTCCAAAAAGTACTTATGGGCCCAAAACGGACACCGTGCGCAAAAGTTACGTCGAATTATTCGTACGTCGACTATCCAAGCGTTCCAAATATGCAAGTGCTCAATTTTTTGAAGAATCGCTAAAATCCCTCATACGTCACGACGAAGTTGTGAGTTCACACCAAAACGGTCGCTACATTTCCAAAAAGTACTTATGGGCCCGAAACGGACACCGTGTGCAAAAGTTACGCTCAATTCTTAGTACGCCGACTATCCAAGCGTTCCAAATATGCAAGCGCTCATTCTTTCGAAAAATGGCCAAAATCCCTCGTACGTTATGACGAAGTCGTGAGTTCAATCCAAAACGGTCGCTACATTTTCAAAAAGTACTTATGGGCCCGAAACGGACACCGTGTACAAAACTTACGCTCAATACTTCGTACACTGACTATCCAAGCGTTCCAAATATGCAAACGCTCATTCTTTCGAAAAATCGCCGAAATCCCACGTACATCTCGAAGATGTCTTGAGTTCAATCCAAAATGGTCGCTACATTTCCAAAAAGTACTTATGGGCCCGAAACGGACACCGTGTGCAAAAGTTACGCTCAATTCTTCATACGCCGACTATCCAAGCGTTCCAAATATGCATGTGCTCATTCTTTCGAAAAATCGCTAAAATCCCTCATACATCATGAAGAAGTTATGAGTTCAATCCAAAATGGTCGCTACATTTCCAAAAAGTACTTATGGGCCCGAAACGGACACCGTGTGCAAAAGCTATGCTCAATTCTTCGTACGCCGACTATCCAAGCGTTCCAAATATGCATGTGCTCATTCTTTCGAAAAATCGCTAAAATCCCTCATACATCATGAAGAAGTTGTGAGTTCAATCCAAAACAGTCGCTACATTTCCAAAAAGTACTTATGGGCCCGAAATGGACACCGTATGCAAAAGTTACGCTGAATTCTTCGTTCGCCGACTATCCAAACGTTCCAAATATGCAAGTGCTCAATTTTTCAAAAATCGCTAAAATATCTCATACGTCACGACGAAGTGGGGAGTTCAATCCAAAACGGTCGCTACATTTCCAAAAAGTACTTATGGGCCCGAAACGGACACCGTGTGCGAAAGTTACGCTCAGTTCTTCGTACGCCGACTATCCAAGCGTTCCAAATATGCAAGCGCTCATTCTTTCGAAAAATGGCCGAAATCCCTCATACGTCACGAAGAAGTCTTGAGTTCAATCCAAAAGGGTCGCTACATTTTGAAAAAGTACTTATGGGCCCGAAACAGACACCGTGTGCAGAAGTTACGCTGAATTCCTCTTACGCCGACTATCCAAGAGTTCCAAATATGCAAGTGCTCATTCTTTCGAAAAATCCCTAAAATCCCTCATACGTCATGAAGAAGTCGTGAGTTCAATTGAAAACGGTCGCTACATTTCCAAAAAGTACTTATGGGCCCGAAACGGACACCGTGTGCAAAAGTTACGCTCAATTCTTCGTACGCCGACTATCCATGCGTACCAAATATGCATGTGCTCATACTTTCCAAAAATGGCCGAAATCCCTCATACGTCACGACGAAGACTTAAGTTCAATCCAAAATGGTCGCTACATTTCCAAAAAGTACTTGTAGGCCCGAAACGGACACCGTGTACAAAAGTTACGCGGAATTCTTCGTACGCCGACTATCCAAGCGTTCCAAATATGCAAGTGCTCAATTTTTCAAAAATCGCTAAAATATACGTCACGACAAAGTGGAGAGTTCAATCCAAAACGATCGCTACATTTTCCAAAAAGTACTTATGGGCCTGAAAAAGACACCGTGTGCGAAAGTTACGCTCAATTCTTCATACGCCGACTATCCAAGCGTTCCAAATATGCAAGCGCTCATTCTTTCGAAAAATGGCGAAAATCCCTCATACGTCGCGAAGAAGTCTTGAGTTCAATCCAAAACGGTCGCTACATTTTGAAAAAGTACTTATGGGCCCAAAACGGACACCGTGTGCAAAAGTTACGCTGAATTCCTCTTACGCCGACTATCCAAGAGTTCCAAATATGCAAGTGCTCATTCTTTCGAAAAATCCCTAAAATCCCTCATACGTCGCGATGAAGTCTTGAGTTCAATCCAAAACGGTCGCTACATTTTGAAAAAGCACTTATGGGCCCAAAACGGACACCGTCTGCAAAAGTTACGTTCATTTCTTCGAAGGTCGACAATCCAAGAGTTCCAAATATGCAAGTGCTCATTCTTTCGAAAAATCCCTAAAATCCCTCATACGTCGCGATGAAGTCTTGAGTTCAATCCAAAACGGTCGCTACATTTTGAAAAAGCACTTATGGGCCCAAAACGGACACCGTGTGCAAAAGTTACGCCGAATTCTTCGTACGCGGACTATCCAAGCGTTCCAAATATGCAAGTGTTCATTCTTTCAAAAAATCGTTAAAATCCCTCATATGTCACGACGAAGTTGTGAGTTCAATCCAAAACGGTCGCTACATTTCCAAAAAGTACTTATGGGCCCTAAACGGACACCGTGTGCAAAAGTTACGCTGAATTCTTCGTACGCCGACTATCCAAGCGTTCCAAATATGCAGATGCTCATTCGTTCGAAAAATCGTTAAAATCCCTCATACGTCACGATGAAGTCGTGAGTTCAATCCAAAACGGTCGTCACATTTCGAAAAAGTACTTATGGGCCCAAAACGGACACCGTGTGCGAAAGTTACGCTAAATTCTTTGTACGTCGACTATCCAAGCGTTCCAAATATGCATGTGCTCATTCTTTCCAAAAATGGTCGAAATCCCTCATACGTCACCACGAAGTCTTAAGTTCAATCCAAAATGGTCACTACATTTTCAAAAAGTACTTATGGGCCCGAAACGGACACCGTGTGCAAAAGTTACGCTCAATTCTTCGTACGCCGACTATCCAAGCGTTCCAAATATGCAAGCGCTCATGCTTTCGAAAAATTGCGAAAATCCTCATAAGTCACGGCGAAGTTGTGAGTTCAATCCAAAACGGTCGCTACATTTCCAAAAAGTACTTATGGGCCCGAAACGGACACCGTGTGCAAAAGTTACACTCGATTCTTCGTACGCCGACTATCCAAGCGTTACAAATATATTCATGTGCTCATTCTTTTCGAAAATGGCCGAAATCCCTCATACGTCACGACGAAGTCGTGAGTTCAATCCAAAACGGTTGCTACATTTTCAAAAATTACTTCAAGGCCCGAAACGGACACCGTGTGCAAAAGTTACGCTCAATTCTTCGTACGCCGACTTTCCATGCGTTCCAAATATGCAAGCGCTCATTCTTTCAAAAAATCACCGAAATCCCTCGTACGTCACGAAGAAGTCTTGAGTTCAATCCAAAACGGTCGCTACATTTCCAAAAAGTACTTATGTGCCCGAAACGGACACCGTGTGCAAAAGTTACGCTCAATTCTTCGTACGCTGACTATACAAGCGTTCCAAATATACAAGCGCTCATTTTTTCGAATAATCGCGGAAATTCCTCATACGTCACGACGAAGTCGTGAGTTCAATCCAAAACGGTCGCTACATTTTCAAAAAGTACTTCTGGGCCCGAAACGGACACCGTGTGCAAAAGTTGCACTCAATTCTTCGTACGCCGACTATCCAAGCGTTCCAAATATGCAAGCGCTCATTCATTCGAAAAATCGCTGAAATCCCTCGTACATCACGAAGATGTCTTGAGTTCAATCCGAAATGGTCTCTACATTTCCAAAAAGTACTTATGGGCCCGAAACGGACACCGTGTGCAAAAGTTACGCTCAATTCTTCGTACGCCGACTATCCAAGCGTTCCAAATATGCGAGCGCTCATTCTTTCGAAAAATCGCCGAAATCCCTCGTACATCACGAAGATGTCTTGAGTTCAATCCGAAATGGTCGCTACATTTCCAAAAAGTCCTTATGGGCCCGAAACGGACACCGTGGGCAAAAGTTACGCTCAATTCTTCGTACGCCGACTATCCAAGCGTTCCAAATATGCGAGCGCTCATTCTTTCGAAAAATCGCCGAAATCCCTCGTACATCACGAAGATGTCTTGAGTTCAATCCGAAATGGTCGCTACATTTCCAAAAAGTCCTTATGGGCCCGAAACGGACACCGTGGGCAAAAGTTACGCTCAATTCTTCGTACGCCGACTATCCAAGCGTTCCAAATATGCGAGCGCTCATTCTTTCGAAAAATCGCCGAAATCCCTCGTACATCACGAAGATGTCTTGAGTTCAATCCGAAATGGTCGCTACATTTCCAAAAAGTCCTTATGGGCCCGAAACGGACACCGTGTGCAAAAGTTACGCTCAATTCTTCGTACGCTGACTATACAAGCGTTCCAAATATACAAGCATTCATTCTTTCGAAAAACCGTCGAAATCCCTCATACGTCATGAGGAAGTCGTGAGTTCAATTCAAAACGATCGCTACATTTCCAAAAAGTACTTATGGGCCCGA
>NW_019264798.1:0-9854 GCF_002742605.1 Olea europaea var. sylvestris
CTTTGCAGTCAGCGCATTCAGATACAGAGGGCACACCTCAGATTGAGGTTCACCAGCAGGGACCTTTTCGAAGATCTTCTTCTGATGACTTGGTGGGTTTGGATGAAAGGACAGAGGAAGATGGATTTATCCCAGTTGTTCGGAAGAGACACCCACGGGCTACTGATACTCCAAATCCGAGCAGAAGGATCACTTGGAGTCAGTCACATGATACCTCCTCACATTCTCCTTCCCTATGAATGCCATCATTTGGAATGTGAGAGGTGTAGCTAGTGTAGCTACTCGTCGGCGCCTGAAGAAACTTATACAGCTTCATCAGGTTTATCTTCTAGTTCTATTGGAGCCTTTTGTTCTGCAGCAGAATTTTGCATATACACGACGCTATCTGTGCTTCGACATGGGAGCTCAGAATGAATCGAATAAGATCTGGTTTTTCTGGAATTCGGGGACCAACAAGAAGAGAACCAACATGACGTCCACCAAACTAGCCGATAATTATCACTCTCCCGATTAACCCATCAATGGCAAAAAAAAAACTACACTTATATGGAAGTTGTTGAGTTTCATTTAGGTAACGTTTGCTTGGGAAATTTGATGCATATTTGTTGAGATAAATTTTAAAAACTTGTAGTTTCCTAATAATTTGCACTTCGTAGGAGGTAAGAAAGCTCAACTTTGTGGATTAGCCCAGTATGGTAATCTCATTAGGGTTATAATTGGATATACTATACATGCTTCTATTTGTATAGTGTGAGTATTTATATTATTTTTGAGACAATTTCTCGTGTTTTTCAAACTAATATATATATATGATATATCGTCAGGGCGATCTCAAGGTCAAATTGTTTCCACAACACACGGCCATCTTGTCAAGTGTTCGATACCCTACTATCCATATATGATAATATTTGCAGTAATTCAGATAATTCTTGGCAAAATACAAAACTTCCATGAGATGTATTAGCTATCGATCTATTGCGGCAGCAATCATGTCTTTCAATTATTCTTCTATTGGCATTGGCATTGGCATTGGCATTGGCATTGACGGGTTAATCAGGAGAGCAATAACTGTCGACTAGTATGGTGGACATCATGTAGGTTATGATAGAAAACACGAGAAGAAATGCCACGCCAGCTATCCACCGTGTCCCAGAAATCACCTGGTGTGCCTACGATGGGCATCGATATGAACTACGTGCTGCCTACATGTGCTAGCACCCTTCACATGGACGGGACTCGGTGCTATCTTCATGTGTCCGCATCCCGTGCTGCCTTCATGTGCATGAAAATATGCCTTCGTGTACTTGCATCCTTGACATGGCTTGCATACCGTGCTACCTTTACGTGCCTTAAAATCTACCTTCGTCCCTGCCGTGGCTAGGACGCGTCCCGAACATAGCCTGCACACTGTGTGCCAAACCCTACCTAGAAATGCTTGAAAATCAGCCTGCGTCCCTACTGCGTCCTGGACATGGCCTGCAAATTGTGTCCTAAATACTGCCTAAAATGCCTGGAAATCAAGCTACGTCCTTACCGCGGCCAGGACTTGTCGCAAACATAACCTGCACATTGTGCCCAAAAACTGCCCAGAAATGCGTAAAAATTAGGCTAGGTCCTTGCCATGGCTCGAAAGTATCCCAAACAAGGCCAGCGCACCATGTCTCAGAAACTCCCCAAAAATGCCTGAAAATTAGGCTGCATCCCTACTGCGTCCTGGACATGGCCTACACATCACGTCCTTGTCGTGGCTCGAATGAATCTCGGGCATGACTTGCACACCGTGCCCCATAAACTGCCTAGAAATGCCAAAAAATCAGGCTGTGTCCCTGTCGCGTCCTGGACATGGCCTGTACACCGTGTACTGGAAACTGGCTAGAAATGCCTGAAAATCAGGCTACGTCCTGGACATGTCCGGCACACCGTGTCCCAGAAACTGCGTAGAAATTCCTGAAAATCAGGCTATGTCCCAGCCGTGTCCTGGACATGGTTGGCACAACGTGTCTAAGAAACTGCCTAGAAATGCCTGAAAATCAGGCCGCATCCTGACCGCGGCCTGGATGCTTCGTGGACATGGCCTGCACTCCATGCCCAAAAACTACCCAGAAATGTCTAAAAATTAGGCTACATCCCTACCTTGGCCCGGACGCATCCCGAATATGGCCTGCGCACTGTGTCCCAAAAACTGCCTAGAAATTTCTGAAAATCAGGCAATGTACTAGACATGACCTGTTCACCGTGTCCCAGAAATTGCCAGGAAAATCCTGAAAATCTGGCTGCATCCCTATTGCGGTCAGGACACATCCCGGACATGGCCTGCACACTGCGCCCACAAATTGCCTAGAAATGCTTGAAAACAAGTTGCATCCCTAACGTGGCCAGGACGCGTCATGGACATGGCCTGCACATTATTTCCCAGAAATTGATTCGAAATGCCTGAAAATCAAGCTGTCTCCTTGCCACGTAATGGACATGGCCTGCACACCGTGTCCCATAAATTGCCTAGAAAAGCCTGAAAATCAGGTTACTTTTCTGTCGCAACCAGGACGCATCCCGAACATGACCTGCACACTGTGTCCCAAAAACTGCCCAGAATGCCTGGCAACGTGTTTGCCTCCCTAACATGGCTGACAAATCGTGCTACCTTCGCGTGCCTAAAAATTTACCTACATCCCTGCCGTGGCAAGGAGGTGTCTCAGATATGATTTGCTTATTCATCAAAAATGTCGAGAAATGCCTAAAAATCAGGCCAACCCCTACTGCATCATGAACATGGCTTGCACACTGTCCCAAAAACTGCCTAAAAATGCCTAGAAAATAGGCTGTGACCTTGCCACAGTCAGGACATGTCCCGGATAAGGCCTGCACACCTTACCCAGACATACGTTACACATCGTGCCCAGAAACTGCTTGAAAATTAGGCTGCATCCCTGTCGTGGCCCGAACACGTCCCTGATATGGCCTACACACCGTGTCCTAAAAATGCCTGGAAATCATGCTACATCCCTACCATATCCCGGACATGGCCTGTACACCGTGTCCCAGAAATTGCCTAGAAATGCCAGGAAGGACGTGGCCCGGACTCTTCCCGAACATGGCCTGCACTCCCTGCCCAAAAATTCCTATAAGTCAGGCTACGACCCTGCCTTGGCTTGGACACATCCTGAACATGGCCTACGCACCGTGTTCTAGAAACTACCTAGAAATGACTGAAAATTAGGCTGCATCTTGGACATGTCCTGTTCACCGTATCCCATAAACTGCCTAGAAATGCCTGAAAATTTGGCTGCATCCCTACTGCGTCCAGGATGCGTCCCGGATATGACCTGCACACCGCGCCCACAAACTGCCTAGAAATGCCAGAAAATCAAGCTACGCCCCTGACGTGGCCAGGACGCATCCCGAACACGGCCTGCACATCACATCCTAGAAACTGCCTAGAAATGCCTGAAAATCAGGCTGTGTCCCTGCCGCATCCTAGACATGGCCTACACACCATGTCCTAGAAACCGCCTAGAAAAGCTTTGAAATCAAGTTTCTTCCCTACCATGACCAGGACGTATCCCTAACATGGCCTGGCAAAGTGCTTGTGTCCCTGACATGGCCAACAAACTGTGCTACCTTCGTGTGGCTAAAAATCTACCTGTGTCCCTGTCGTGGCTAGAACATATCCCAAATAGGACCTGCACACTGTGTACCAAAAATGTCGAGAAATACATGGAAATTAGGCAGCGTCCCTACCGCGTCATGGACATGGCCTGCACACAGTGTCCTAGAAACTGCCTAAAGAAGCCTGGAAAATAGGCTATGACCCTACCACGACCTGGATGTGACCTGAACGAGGCTTGCACACCATGCCCAGACATGCCTTGCACACCGTGCCTAGAAACTTCCCAGAAATGCTTGAAAATCAGGCTGTGGCCTTGCCGTGGCCCGGATGCATCCCAGCCATGGCCTGCACACCGTGTCCTAGAAAATACCTTGAAATGCCAAAAAATCAGGTTGTGACCCTGCTACGTCCTGGACATGGCCTGCTAACCATGTCCGAGAGGCTCCCTAGAAATACCTGAAAATTAGGTTGCATACTGGATATGTCCTGCACATCATGTCCCAGAAACAGCCTAGAAATGCTTAAAAATCAAGCTACGTATTGGACATGGCCTATACACCATGTCCCAAAAACTGCCTAGAATTGCCTGGAAATCATGTTGCATTCGGGACGCAACCAGGACTCTTCCCGGACATGGCCTGCACTCCGTACCCAGAAACTACCCAGAAATGCCTATAAATCAGGCTACGTCCCTGCCCTGGCCTAGACGCTTCCTGAACATGGCCTGCACACCATGTCCCAGAAACTGCCCAGAAATACCTGAAAATCAGGCTGCGCCCCTGACATGTCCTGTTCACCGTGTCCCAAAAACTGCTTAGAAATGCCTGAAAATTTGCCTACGTCCCTTGGCATGGCCTGCATACCGTGTGCCATAAACTACCTAGAAATATGTCCGCGTCCTAGGCATGGCCTGCACATCGTGTCCCAAAAATGCCAGAAAACATGCCTGCATCCCTGACATGGCCTACACACCTTGTCCCAGAAACTACCTAGAAATGCCTAAAACGTGCCCGCATCCCTGACATGGTCTACACATCTTATGCCTAAAGGTGCTTGAGAATGCTTGAAATTGTGCTTGCATCCCTGCTACTGCTAGGATACGGCACTGCCTTCGTGTCACATGACGAGCAAAAGTAAGCCTCGCAATGTTTTATCAATAGATGGTTATCGGGAACATAAAATGATCGCTTGATAGAAGTTTATCGTTCGAATTTAATACATTTCGAGTCGTTTCCACCCCATTTCACCTTCCTCCCGCCCCGTCCCCTATTTTCGTGCATGCATCAAAATACGTGTGAATCGAAATTGTTTTCAACAAAAGGGCAATTGCTTCTCAAACATTTGATGATAACGAGCCTTCCGTGATTTTTGGGGATTTTTTCCCATCCGTTTTCCATTTTTTTCCATTTTTCCCTATTTTTAATATATTTTCAAGTAAAAAATAAAAATATTTTTCGGTCGAAAATAATTTTTTCGAGATCCCATTCAACATACTTTCATTGCTAAAAAGAATTTTCTAAAAAATCATCACCAAAAATCCTACAAAAAATGGAAAAGAAATAGTATGATTCCTTAGCTCTTTGATATCAACTCCTATCACTTGGGTTTTTTCTCAGAAGTCTATGGAGTAAAGACCCGACGAGAGTAGGAGGAACAATCCAGATGGAGGGCATGCATGGGGACGAGAAATCACGTGATGTGTCGATCAATTTGCCTAGGCATAAGACACACATTGCAATGTAGTGCTCATAACTTCCCAATGTTCGATCGGTTGGTGCAAAATTGTCTCGAATTGAGATCGTCGTGAGGCCCAACGATGTAGGATAGAGGGCATGCATGGGGACGAAATCGCGCAGCGTGTCGATCAATTAGCCTAAGCATAAGACGCATGCTACAACGTAGTTCCTACAACTTCCCAATGTCCGATCAAGCGATGTAAAACTATCCGAAAATGAGATCGTCAAAAGGTATGATGATATAGGACATAGGACATGTGTGGGGACAAAATCGCGTGATGTGTCGATCGATTGGCCTAGGCATAAGACGTACGTTGCAACTAGTTCTCGTGAATGCACTCCTTCCAATCGAGTTGCCTAAAAATCGATCAAAGCTCATGCTTTTCGGCCTGCACTGCCTTGGGATAGTCTCATGCTTCATTCACAAGACAGAAGGATCAAAGCATGGGCACCAAAGTAAGACGTTACCGTGGGCAAGTACGTGCAGTGCCCCTTGGGCGTGATGTATGAGGCAATGTGTTTGGTGTTCGCAATTATGATAGTCATCGCCCCGCACTGTGAGCTCACGTTTTGGCCCCTTGCCAACACGGGCTTTCCGCCCATGTGTGACGTTGAATCTCAATCTTCCTCAAAAATCAGGCCGAAGCTAGATGCTTGCAGCCTGCATTGGCTCAGTACCGGATGCTGCTCATTTACAAGACGAGAAGACCAGGATGTGGGCACCGAAAGAAATATTGTTGAGCATGCGGTACCCCATGGGCGCAGCTCACAAGGCATTACAGTAAGTGCTCACGACTGTGATCGTCATCACATTGCGAACTTCGATGGCCAGATTCGACCCCTGCCAATGCAAGCTTCTCGCTCGTGTGCCTGAAAGTACCAAATCCATCTCGATCTTTCCCCAATCTATCCTTCGCTTGCCTCCCGTGGAGGGATAAGCAAAACATCAACATCAAAGAAAATGTTGTTCGAAGCATGTTGTGCCTTTTCGACATGGCATGTTGGCCAACGTAGTAGGTGCTCACGATCACGATCGTCTTTGCATGATAAATTTCGATTGGTTTCTCGATAATCTCTTACTGTACATAGTGGGACATGCTCTGGCTCAACTCGTTGCTTGTTTGTGAACTTTTGGGTTGGTGGACATCCGTGAGCTTTGCTTAGGCATCGTGTAAGTAAAGCACGTGAGTTGCGATCCACGTGTTCGAGTACATTGGATCCCTACTCTGGTAGCGACAACATCCTCCTCACGCATGTTCATTCGGTGCTCGAATTTCATGTTTGGTCATCTCCATCTTGATTCCCTATGCTGTATACCCATTACAACGACATCTCTTTGCCTAAAATGACCTTGTTTCGCTCGAAGTCACAAGTAAGGTGAATCGAAAAGTATACATCATGTTTCACGATGGCGTGCTCGAATTCTCAGATGTGGAACACTGAGCGGGTACGAGGATTCGGATCCTCCGATTACTCCTGAACAAGCATTCTTGCTGCGTGCGAACGACGTGCTTCTTGATCCTGGACCTCCATCCGCCTGATGTCGACATCGAAGAGGAATGCTTCTTGGTTGATTCTGCCAGTAGTCATATGCTTGTCTCAAAGATTAAGCCATGCATGTGTAAGTATGAATTAATTCAGACCGTGAAACTATGAATGACTCATTAAATCAGTTATAGTTTGTTTGATGGTACCTGCTTCTCGGATAACCATAGTATTTCTAGATCTAATACGTGCAACAAAACTCGATTTCTTGAAGGGATGTATTTATTAGATAAAAGGTCGATGCAGGCTCCTTCTGTTGCTACGATGATTCATGATAACTCATCGGATTGCATGGCCCTCGTGCCCAAGACGCATCATTCAAATTTTCACCCTATCAACTTTCGATGGTGGGATAGCGACCCACTATGGTAGTGATGGGTGACGGAGAATTAGGGTTTGATTTCGGAGAGAGAGCCTGAAAAATGGCTATCACATCCAAGGAAGGTAGCAGGTGTGCAAATTACCCAATCTTGACATGGGGAGGCAGTGACAATAAATAACAATATCGGGCTCTGAGAGTCTGGTAATTAAAATGAGTACAATCTAAATCCCATAACGAGGATCCATTGGAGGGCAAGTCTGGTGCCAGCAGCCGCGATAATTCTAGCTCCAATAGCATATATTTAAGTTGTTGCATTTAAAAAGTTCGTAGTTGGACCTTGGGTTAGGTCGGCCGGTCCGCCTATGGTGTGCACCAATCATCTCATCCCTTCTGTTGATGATGCACTCCTGGCCTTAACTGGTCAGGTCGTGCCTCCAGTGCTGTTACTTTGAAGAAATAAGAGTGCTCAAAGCAAGCCTACGCTCTGGGTACATTAGCATTGGATAACATTATAGGATTTCTGCCCTATTACGTTGGCCTTTGGGATCGGAGTAATGATGAACAGGTACAATTGGAGACAATCGTATTTCATAGTCAGAGATGAAATTCTTGGATTTATGAAAGATGAACAACTACAGAAGCATTTGCCAAGGATATTTTCATTAATCAAGAACAAATTTTGGGGGCTCGAAGGCGATCATATATCGTCCTCGTCTTAACCATAAACGATGCTGACTAGGGATGTCGTTGCTTATAGGACTCCGTTGGCACCTTATGAGAAATCAAAGTTTTTGGGTTTCAGGGGGAGTATGGTCACAAGGCTAAAACTTAAAGGAATTGATGGAAGGCCACCACCAAGAGTGGAGCTTGTAGCTTAATTTGACTTAGTACAGGGAAACTTACCAGGTCTAGACATAGTTATGATTGACAGACTAAGAGCTCTTTGTCCAGACATAGTTAGGATTGACAGCCTAAGAGCTCTTTCTATTTTTTTTATCGGTAAATGTAAATATCATTGATAAAAAAATGTTCCATATATAAGTACATCGGGCATTCCTGGGCAATCAAAAGTACATTAACACATACAATTACTTCGGGCATACTCGAGAAATACAAAACAAGTGAAGTGCATAAAAAGTCAATGACCTAATGCTAAAGACTCGAAATGGATCAAGACATCCGGATATGAAGTGAACATACCATTTTATACATGTGTCTTGATCAGTCTCACAATGCAATCTAAGTTAGCTGAAAGATCTTCAAAAATCTTCCTATTCCGTGTTAACAAAATGTAATAAACAGTGCTAACAAGAGCAATCCTCTTTGCCTTACTTACCCATGATGTCCCATGGGCCTCCTTTTCAACAACTTTAGAGCACTAGCAAATATAGTCATAGATCTCTTAATGCCGAGCCATCGCCTAATGTTCTCCCATAATGTAGATGTGAAGGACCATTTAAAGAAAAGATGGTCACAAGTTTCCACCAAATGCCCACAAAATACACAATTATGATCAACGTCTAGGAATTGTAATTTTTCTTTTGTTAGGAGTTTAGATTGAACCCCTAGCTAAAGCAAAAAGGAATGCTTTGTAGTGATGCACGATTTCCAAACTTTAGCTCCCCAAGTCTTCAATGTTCCTAAGGGCCTAAAGAAATTATAGGCAATTTTTGTGTTGAATTTATGCTCAGCCGAATAGCCCAGATTTTGATCCAAAAAAACCAGAAATTGCCTGTGAAATGAATTGTCTGGCCGTCTCTAAGCCTGTCCAGATTCTGCCCAGGTTGGGGCATGTTCTATGGATGCCCAGCAAGGATATTTTGTTCCAAATCAGTTTTTGGAAGATAGGATAATACCACCATCCATTTGACCCGACGCCCCAAGCTATCCATTGGATTAAATCTGTTTGGCAACAGCTTTTTCATGCAAAATGTCACTGATTTCCAACAGATTCTTGAAGAGTGAAGAATGATCCTTTCTAGGATGCACCTCCCAAATGAAAGTCCCATCAAGATATACTTGATGAACCCACCGAATCCATAGAGTGTCCTTTTTTTGTTGAATGTTCCAAGGAAATTTAGAAATTAACGCTAGATTCCAACTGTTCAAGTCCTTTAATCCGAGGCCTCCTTCCTCTTTTGGAAGGTAAAGATCCTTCTACTCAACCAAAGGCTTCTTTGATCCCCAAAGGAATTTTTGACAAAGGCTAACAATCCTTGATATAATTGTAGCCGAGATGGGGAAGATTGAAAGCCAAAAACATTCGACTCCTTGAAACACCGCCCTAATGAGTTCTACTTTGCCGGGATAAGATAAGGATGAGCAATTCCAAGCTCCAATATAAGCCATAATTTTTTCAAGGGAGGAGCATAAGAACTCACTTTGAGCCTCTCCGAGGCAAGAGGAATACCTAAGTAACGAAAAGGCGTAGTCCCCTTCGAAAAATTAGACATTTCCAAGATTCTTTCAAGCTCATACCCATAAATCCCAGCTGTGTATAAGCTAGATTTCAATGTATTAATCTTCAAACTGATGTTAAACCAAACTTTTCAAGGCAATTAATGAGAATTTCCACGGACATAGCATCTCTCCTTGAAAATAACATCAAGTCATTCGCAAAAGCCAAATGGGTTATCTTAAGGGG
>NW_019264798.1:12256-12959 GCF_002742605.1 Olea europaea var. sylvestris
GCAAGGATTTTTGTGATCACTTTATAGATCACATTACAACAAGATATTGATCTATGATTCCCAACACTAGGTGCATGAGTAGAGTTTAGCACCAAAGCAATGGCGACATGGTTGAATCATGTTCAATACACCCCCATGCGATTTTGAAAAAACATGAAGTGTATCCATCCAGGTCGGGAGATTTATCATCTCCAATCCTAAAGAGAGCCTCTTTAATCTCCTCAATAGAAATGTCCCAAACCAATGCGTTGCCTTGTGTCATAGATACCAAAAGCCCATTGTAAATAATGTCGTTGTCAATCGGTCGAACAGCCTCATATTTCCCAGCAAGTTGGCATAGAAATTCACAAATTCCAAAGCAATTTGGTCTTGTAAAGTGGTGAACATCCCGTCCTCTTTAAGAATAGGAGCAATGAAATTTCTCCTAGAGTTCCTTTTGACCATCGAGTGAAAAAACTTTGCACATTTATCACTTTCCTTAAGGAAGATGCATTTTGCCTTCTGATAATAAAAACTCTGCTCCGGTTCACATAAAACAATGGCCTTCTTTCTCAACTTAGCAACCAAAAGTTGAAAATTCACATTCATGGACTGATCGTGTAATTGTAATTGGGCAGCCCCTAATTAAATTTTAGCCTCATTTGCCCTCGTCAAAATATGCTCAAAATGCTTATTATTAAGCTCCTTCAAAGTTCTCTTTAGT
>NW_019264798.1:13740-40796 GCF_002742605.1 Olea europaea var. sylvestris
ATCTAAAATCACTTCTTTGGATTGATTTTTGAAAGCTTTTAACATGATATTTTCTTCCATCTTTCTATTATCTTCAAAAAGATTAGTCCATGGAGTTTCAGCATCCTTTACAACTCCATTTCCAACAACATTTGCACTTTTTGTAGCTTCAATTCTACCATATTCGATTCCATCTCCGAATTTTCAGTTTTCGTATCATTTTCTCCAAGTGTTAACGATACACTTGGTGAAGGCAAACTTTCCTTATTATTCTCTACAAGAATTATCTTTGAAGAGGCATCAATACCCCCTACACCATCAACCTGTCGAAGAGACTGGGGTTTTAGAGGTGCCAAACGACTAATTTAGCCAGAAACATGCTTCTTCTTTCCCATGTAGAGCAGAGACGGGTGCAGCTGGAAAGAGAAAGAAAACTGTGTAGAAGAGACGCCTGAAAGTAATAAAATTAGTCCAATATAATACTAATAGAAGAAATAGGAAAACTGGGCTAGTTACAAGCAACTGGACAGAAAAATATAAGTGCAGGAACAAAGACCCAAAATAGCCTAAACTGGAAAGAATAAAATCGTGCAGCAAAAAGATCCACAAGATAATAAGAAATCCAAAGAAAATAGCCTAATGCAGACCCAAGAAGATGATAATGGGGATCAAAACAAAACAACCCAAAATCGGGTCCAGCAAAGCTCATCTAGAGAAACTGTGAGGAAATAAAATAGCCCAAACACAGGCCCAAAATAGAAATTGAATAGGGTCACTTGGGGCAAACCGTCTTGTCAGGAATAGAAGCTGCAGGGCAAGGAGTCTGCACAAACCAGATAGTCAAACATTGACCAAGTAAACCCAAAATTGAAACAAATCATCCACCAACCCCTGACACAAGGCAGATGATAGGAAGGCAGCAGAGAGACCAGAGACAAATTTAAAATATGTGGGCACCAATACATACACAATAGGTACACCAAGGAAATAGTGAGAACACCAAGAACCTGGAGCAAGAGAAATCTGATGGAGATCAAAAACAAATCCCAAAACCTAGTCGAGGTAAGCAAAACACAAGAAAGTAGTAGAACACACTGGAAATCAGAAGACCAAGCTATGGAGAAACCAACAAGAAGAGAACCAGGACCAAAGAAAGACCTGAAATGTAAGCTGAAAGTCCAGGATGAGGAAAAATAAAATTGAAGCAGAAGTCCTGAGAATCCAAACAAGTCGAGAGAAACACAAACTTCCAGCAACAGTAAGAGGATAACCAGAAAAGTGAGCAGAATGAAGAACCCAAAAATTGAATGCAACTGAATGACTTCAACAGACCAGCAAGAAGGAATAATCGAATCTGACCAAGGCTTGAGAGAAGCAGTAAGAACACTATCCAGAAATCCCACCGAACTTGAACTGAAAACCAACCTACAGTATAAAATCTTTGTACTTTACACTATGAGCAGACAACTCAAGTTGAAAATAAGCTGCCCAGAAATAGGCAAAAGTTGTACCCAAACCACATATTAGAGTAGAATCTAGTAATAAACAATATGTTTAATTCAATTTTCACCAAAGATTAGTAAAAATCGAACCAAAACATAAGAGAATTCATAAGAAAACTCTCAAGGCAAGTGGGCACCATGTGGGATTTTCTCTCAATAGGTTGAGAGCATCTCTCTCTAACTCACTTTTATTGAGCATGACCATTCTTAGTTGGTGAAGCGATTTGTCTGGTTAATTTCGTTAATGAACGAGACTTCAGTCTGCTAACTAGCTATGTCGAGGTACCCCTTTGTGGCCAGCTTCTTAGAGGGACTACGGTCTTTTAGGCAATGGAAGTTTAAGGCAATAATAGGTTTGTGATGCGCTTAGATGTTCTGGGCCACAAGCACGCTACATTAATGTATTCAACGAGTTTATAGCCTCGCCCGATAGGTCCGGGTAATCTTTGAAATTTCATCGTGATGGGGATAGATCATTGTAATTGTTGGTCTTCAATGAGGAATTCCTAGTAAGCATAAGTCATTAGCTCATGTTGACTACATCCCTACCCTTTGTAGACAATGCCCATCGCTCCTACTGATTGAATGTTCTAGTGAAGTGTTCATATCGCATCGACGTGGGCAGTCTGTTGCCCTCGACGTCGTGAGAAGTCTACTGAATCTTATCATTTAGAGAAAGGAGAAGTTGTAACAAGGTTTTCATAAGTGAATCTATGGAAGGATCATTGTCAAAACCTACAAAGTAGACCCATAAACTCGTTCCATGACATGCACAGGAGGATGATGATTATTCGCGTGTCGATCGAGAGATGGACTGGGAATGGCTACTTCGAGGACCTTTTTCGGGCGTCAACCAGTCGACTCAGAACTAGTACGGACAAGGAGAATTTGGCTGTCTAATTAGAACAAAGCATTGTAATGGTCCCTACGGATGCTCACGCAATGTGATTTTTGTCCAGTGCTCTGAATGTTAAAGTGAAGAAATTCAACCAAGCACGGGTAAACGATGGGAGTAACTATGACTCTCTTAAGGTAGCCAAATCCCTCGTCATCTAATTAGTGACGCGCATGACTGGATTAATAAGATTCCCACTGTCCCTGTCTTCTATCCAATGAAACCACAGCCAAGGGAACGAGCTTGATAGAATCAGCGGGGAAAGAAGACCCTATTGAGCTTGACTCTAGTCTGACTTTGTGAAATGACTTGAGAGGTGTAGGATAAGTGGGAGCCAAAAGGCGAAAGTAAAATACCACTACTTTTAACATTATTTTACTTGTTCTGTGAATCGGAGGTGGGGCACTGTCCCTCTTTTTGGACCCAAGGCTCTCTTCACAGACTGATCCGAACAAAAGACATTATTAGGTGAGGAGTTTGGCTGAGGTGGCACATCTGTTAAAAGTTAATGCAGGTGTCCTAAGATGAGCTCAATGAGAACAAAAATTTCTTGTGGAACTGAAGGGTAAAAGCTCATTTGATTCTAATTTCCAGTACGAATACGAACCATGAGAGCATGGCCTAATGATCCTTTAGACCTTTGAAATTTGAAGCTAGAGGTGTTAGAAAAGTTACCACAGAGATAACTAGTTTGTGGCAGCCAAGCATTCATAACGACGTTGCTTTTTGATCCTTCGATGTCGGCTCTTCCTATCATTGTGAAGTAAAATTCACCAAGTGTCGGATTGTTCACTCACCTATAGGGAACGTGAGCTAGATTATCACTAAATGCTGACAAGCTAGTTTTGTCCTACTGATGATAGTGTCACGTAGTAATTTAACCTAGTACGAGAGAAACCATTGATTCACACAATTTGTCATCGTCCTTGGTTGAAAAGCTAGTGGCGCGAAGCTACCGTGCACTGGATTATGACTGAATGACTCTAAGTTGGAATTCGGGCTAGAAGCGATGTGCGCATCTGACATTCACTTGCCTACCTACAGTAGGGGCCTCATGACCCCAGGGGCACCTGTCATTGGCAAAGCCCTTACAGTGGACGTGCTACATCTGTCGCCTTGAAGTACAATTTCCATTGACCTGTGGGCAAAATCCTTTACAGATGACTTAAATATGTGATGAGGTATTGTAAGCGACAGAGTGGCCTTGCTGCCCAGAAACGCCTGGAAATGAGGTTGCGTCCCCGTCATGGCTCGAATGTGTCCTAAACATGGCTTGCACACCGTGTCCCAAAAATTACCTCAAAATGCTTGAAAATCAGGTTGCGTCCTCGCCACATCCTAGACATGGCTTGCACATCGTGTCCCAGAAATAGCCTAGAAATGCCTGAAAATTAGGCTCGTCCCTGCCACGGCCAAGACGCATCTCGGACATGGCCTACACACGGTGCCTAAAAATAGACAAGAAATACCTAAAAATCAGGTTGCGTCCCTACCGTGGGCTAGACGCATCTCGAATATGGCCTGCACACCTGTCCCAAAAACATGATAATTAGGTTGCGTCCTGGATATGTCCTACACACTATGTCCCAAAAACTACCTAGAAATGCCTAAAAATTAGGTTACGTCCTTGCCGCGGCCAGGACGCGTCCTGGACATGGCCTGCACACCGTACCTAGAAACTGTCGAGAAATACCTAAAGTCAGGCTGTGTCCCTACCGTGGCCCGAATGCATCGTGGACATGGCCAGTACACTGTATCCCAGAAACTGCCTAGAAATGACTAAAAATCAGGCTACGTCCCTGCCGCGACCTGGACATGGCCGCACACCGTGTCCCAAAAACATCCTAAAAATGCGTGAAAATCAGGCTGCGTCACTGCCGCGGCTCATACGCGTCCCGGACATGGCCTATACACTATGACCCTAAACTACCCAGAAATGTCGGAAATTCAGGTTATGTCCCTGCCCTAACTCGGACATGTCCCGGATAGGGCTAGCAAATTGTGTCCCAAAAACTACCTAGAAATGCCTAAAAATCAAGTTACATCCCTGCCGCATCCTTAACAAGGCCTACACATCATGTCCCAAAAACTATCTTGAAATGCTTGGAAATTAAGCTGCATCCTTCTCAGGGCCCAGACGCATCGTTGACATGGTCTGCACACCATGCCAAAAACTACCCAGAAATGCTTGAAAATTTAGCTGCATACCTGCCGTGGCATGGACGCATCCCGAACATGGCCTGCACATCGTGTCCCAGAAACTATATAAAAATGCTTGAAAATCAAGATGCGTCCTGGACATGTCCTGTTCACCGTGTCCCAGAAACTTCCTAGAAATGTCGAAAAAATCTGGCTACGTCCCTGTCGTGGCCAGGATATGTCCCATACATGGCTTGCGCACTATGCTCACAAACTGCCTAGAAATGCCTAAAAATTAGGTTGTGTCCCTGCCATGGCCAGGACACGTCTCAGACAAGGCCTGCACATCGTGTCCCAGTAACTACCTAGAAATGCTTGAAATTAGGCTGCATCTCTATCGCGTCCTAGACATGGCTTGCACACCGTGTCCTAAAAACTACTTAGAAATGCCTAAAAATTAGGCCGCTGCCCTAGCCCGACCATGACGCGTCCCGAACATGGCCTGCACATCATACCCTAAAAACTACCCAGAATGATTGGGAACGAGCATGCGTCCCTAACATGGCCAGCACACCGTGCTATCTACGTGTACCTGAAAATATGCCTGCGTCCATGCCGTGGTAGGGACGCGTCCTGAACATGGCCTACACATCGTGTTCCAGAAACTGTCTAGAAATGCCTTAAAATCAGACCGCGTCCCTACTGCGTCCTGGACATGGCCTACACACTGTGTCCCAGAAATTGAGTAGAAATGCCCGAAAGTCAGGTTGCGTCCCTGTCGTGCCGATCGCTGACACAGCGTGCCCAGAAACTGCCCAAAAATGCCTGAAAATCAGGCTGCACCCTGCCGTGGCCCAGATGTGTCCCAAACATGGAGTGTAAACCTTGTCCCAAAAACTGCCTAGAAATGCCTGAAAATAAAGTTGCGTCCCTATCGTATCTTGGACATAGCCTACACACCATGTCCCAGAAACTGCTTTGAGATGCCTGGAAATCAGACTGCATCCCTGCCGCGGTCAGGAGCGTCTCAGATATGACTTGCACACCGTGCCCAGAAATGTCAAAAATTAGGATGCGTCCCTATCTTAGCCTGGATGAGTCTCATACATGGCATGCACACCATGTCCCAAAAACTTCCTAGAAGTGCCCGAAAGTCAGCCTACGTCGTTGACATGTCCTGCACACCATGTGATATGACCCGGGAGTCGAGCCCGACGAAGCCAAGTGCGAGACGAGACCCGTTGATAGTCGATGGCGGACCAATGATGTGATCAAGGGAAAAGCAAGTAAAACAAGTAATGGGATTACTCATTCAAGAAACCATTGATGGAACAATGTTCAAGACTGAAAATGGAGCAACTTTCATATTCGGGTTGAAGGCCAAATCAACTTGGATCAATTTAATATCGAAGGCCGAAGACGAAGGAAAATGATAAGCCTATGCGACCACATAGGCTTATGAGGGTCATGGTCGAATGAATACTTAACGAAACTCAAAGGAGCCAACCCATGTGAACTATGCGACCGCATAGAAATAAGCATCGCGATCGCATAGGCCAAAATTTTTGGCAAATTTTCTATTTTTGGCAATTTTCCATATTTTGTTAGTTTTTTTATTCTTTTCCATATTTTGGGGATTATGTTCGACTTTTGCGCGATTTTTACCTAGTTTTTAGGTTTACTATAAATAGGAGTTTTCATTCAATTGTAAGAAACTTTTGACATATTTTGATATTGAATTAAAGTGAGGCGTATTGTCTTCTCTTCATCATTCTTCATTAAACAACTTTAAACTTATCAAGTGTTAACTTGTGGCATTCAAACAACCAAATTCAATTCTTGGATTGCGTGATCAAGGGGTCTTTCAAGCATCGTTCTTGTTGGGTTTTTTTGCTCGACTTTCTTTGGGATTAATCCGAAACTCTTGGATTAATTTGGCTTTCTTGGGTTCGTCAATCTCATTGTGGGTTTCGTAGTCAACGTTGCTATGGGGTTCGCATCAGTTGGTATCAGAGCAAGGTTCCAAATTAATTAAAGGTTATATCTTTTTGTTACTTGTTAAGTCTTTTCTTGTTTTCTTCATTCTTCCCAATTTCTATTGTCATTCTTGTGTCGGTAAATTATCGTCAATTTCAATTCATTGAGTTGTTGGTAGTTTAATCGTATTTCTTTACAAGAGAAGTAAAAAAAAAAGAGTACTGTTCATCCGTACAGTAAAAAAAATTGATATTATTGTTTCTTTTTTTTTTACTACCAACACAAAAATAACTCTTGAATTGTGTGATTTGGCTATTCCATTGTGTCCATTCTTCACTTTACTATTGAGTCTATTTACATATGATTGTTTTTTAAACAATCATCTTTTCCGCCTAAATTCAATTCCTTAAGTCTCGTGGTTCTTGGTTATTATTCGGTTTGTTGAATTCCCGGTAAAACACTTGATATAGTTCACTTGGTTCTTTGAAGTGCTTGGAGGGAGACTTTGACTGGTAAAAGGCAGAGTGGTGAGTTTAATAGAGGAAAAAAGCCATATTGAGTGTTTTCAAGTGATATATTTGTGAGGCATATAAATTTGTGTGACCTGATGCCGGAAAAAAAGGTTCTAACTCAAGCCGAAATGATAATGATAACAGTGCATCGGAGGACATGATACGGAAGTTTGAACGGGTACTTGGTGATGTTAGGGAGAAGGTGAATAAGCAAGGGGAATGGATGGCACAAATAGGTACCATAATTGCTAATCTTAGCCAGGGATAAGTGGAGATGTCTAATGCTAGGGGCCAGGTAGGCATGAATCTATGAGAGGAAGGCGAAGTGAGTATTGTAGTGATGAGGATGATTTTTATGAAAATGACATTGATATGGGTCGAGCGAGGCATAGGGGCAATAGGATAGAATGACGAGGTAGAGATAACTTGGGAGATGAAGTAGATGTCAATTTGGGGAGTATTAAAATGATTATTTCGCAATTTAAGGGGAGAAACGATCCGGAAGCATATTTAGAGTGGGAAAGGAAAGTTGAGATGATTTTTGAGTGCTATAATTATTCAGAGGAGAAAAAGGTAAAATTGGCGGTGCTTGAATTTGTGGATTACGTGATATCTTGGTGGGATCAAGTACTTACATCACGGTGTAGGGGTCGAGAAAGGCCAATTAGCACATGGGATGAGTTGAAGAATGATAAAGAGAAGACAATACGCCTCACTTTAATTTAATATCAAAATATGTCAAAAAGTTTCTTACAATTGAATGAAAACTCATATTTATGCTAAATGTAAAAACTAGGTAAACATCGTGCAAAAGTCAAGCATAATCCCCAAAATATGGAAAAGAATCAAAAACTAACAAAATATGAAAAATTGCAAAAAATAGAAAATTCGCCAAAAATTTTGGCCTATGCGACTGGGATGCTCATTTCTATGTGGTCGCATAGTTCACACGAGCTGGCTCCTTTAAGTTTCGGTAGGCATTCATGCGACCTCGAGCCTCATAAGCCTATGCGGTCGCATAGGCTTATCATTTTCCTCCGTCTTTGGCCTTCAATATTAAATTCATCCAAGTTGATTCGGCCTTTCACCTAAACATGAAAGTTGCTCCATTTTGAGTCCCGAACATGGTTCCATCAATGGTTTCTTGGACAAGCAACCCCATCACTTATTTCACTTGCTTTACCCTTGATCACGTCATTGATCCGCTATTAACTATCAACGGGTCTCGTCTCCACTTGCCTTCCTCGGTCTCGACTCTCGGGTCATATCACCATGCCCACAAACTGCCTAGAAATGCCTAAAAATTAGGTTGCATCCCTGTCGTAGTCAGGAGGCGTCCCAAAAATGGCCTACACACCATGTCCCAAAAACTGTCGAGAAATGCCTGAAAATCAAGTTGCGTCCCTGCCGCGTCCTGGATAAGGCCTGCACACCACGTCCCAAAAACTGCCTAGAAATGCATGAAAATTAGGCTGCTTCCCTACTGCAGCCAGGACACATTCTGGACATGGCCTGCGCACCGTGTCCTAGAAATATCCCAGAATGCCTGAGAATGTGCTTGCATCCCTAACATGGCCTGCACACCATGCTACCTTCGTGTGCCTTAAAAAAGGTCTATATCCCCATCGTGGCCAGGATGCTTCCTAGACATGGCTTGCACACAATGTGCTATAAACTGCCAAGAAATGCCTAGAAATTTGTCCAGGACGTGTCCCGAACATAGCCTGCACACTGTGCCCAAAAAAGCCTGAAAATTAGGTTGTGTCCCTATCGTGACCCGGACGCGTTCCGGACATGGCTTGCACGTCGTGTCCCAAAAACTACCTAGAAATACTTGAAAGTTAGGCTGCGTCCTGGACATGTCCTGCACTTCGTGCCCACAAACTACCTAGAAATGCTTGAAAGTCAAGCTGCTTCCCTGCCATGGCCAGGACGTGGCCTGCATATCGTGTGTCATAAACTGCCTAGAAATGCCTGGAAATCTGCTCACATCCTGGGCATGGCCTGCGCACCGGGTCCCAAAAATTCTTGAAAAAGTGCCCAATTCCCTGACATGGCCTGCACACCTTATCACGAAAATTGCCTAGAAGTGCCTGAAAACGTGCTCACATCCCTGACATGGTCTGCACATCATGTGCCTAAAGGTGCCTAAGAATGCTTGAAAATGTGCCTACATCCCTGCCATTACCAAGACACGGCCCTGCCTTCATGTCACATGATGAGCAAAAGTAAGCCTTGCAATGTTTTAAGGATGGATGGTCGTCGAGAACATAAAATGAGCGCGCGATAGAAGTTTATTGTTCGAATTTAAAACATTTCGAGTTGTTTCCACCACATTTCACCTTTCTCCTACCCCCTTCCCTATTTTAGTGCATGCACCAAAATACGTGTGAATCGAAATTGTTTTTTACAAAAGAGCAATTGCTCCTCAAATATTTGATGATAATGTGCCTCCCGTGATTTTTAGGAACTTTTCCCCGTCCGTTTTCCATTTTTTTAATTTTTCCCTATTTTCAATATTTTTCTATATTACAAATAAAAATAGTTTTTGATCGAAATTATTTTTTTTGAGACCCCATTCAATCATACTTTCATAGCCAAAAAGAATTTTCTAAAAAATCATCACCGAAAATCCTATAGAAAATGGAAATGAAATAGTATGATTCCTCAGGCCTTTGATATCTACTCCTGTCACTTGGGTTTTTTTCGCAGAAGTCTATTATAGGGGAGAGGTGTATGAAAGGGAGCAAGCAGCATGTGCAAGCTGCTATAGGGAGCAACTGCCTACAAGTGGCTTGTATCCCTTCAAACTTCGAAGCCTTAGGGATCGGTACATGCCGGCTCGGGCAAGTTTCCGTCTGACAATGGTGCTGCTCCAGTGATACTCCAACCAGTGACCCCCCAGTAGCACCTGAATAGAAGGCATGCGTGGGCATGAAATCACATTACGTGTTGAAAGATGGCCCTAAATTTTCTCGTAATTTCCTTTTTCAGTCCAAAAATGGAGTAAAGACTCGATAAAAGTAGGAGGAACAATTAGGATAGAGGGCATGCGTGGAGATGAGAAACCACGTAACGTGTCGATTGATTGGTCTAGGCATAAAATGTATGTTGCAACGTAGTGCTTGCAACTTCCCAATGTCCGATCGGTTGGTGTGAAATTGTCCCGAATCGAGACCGTCGTGAGGTACAACAATGTAGGACGGAGGGCATGCGTGGGGATGAAACTGTACGGCATGTCGGTTGATTCGCCTAGGCATAAGATGCATGCTGCAACATTGTTGGTCAATTGGCCTAAGTATAAGATGCACGTTGCAATGTAGTTCTCTCGAACGCACACCTTCTGATTGGGTTACCTAAAAATCGATCGAAGCTCGTGCCTTGTGGCCTGTGTTGCCTTGGGATCATTTCCTGCTTCATTCACATGATAGGAGGGACGTTGTCGTAACTAAGTGCATGCGGTACCCCTTGGGCGCGATGTTTGAGACAATGTATTTGGTGCTCGCAATTATGACTTTCATCGTACTGCGAACTCACATTTTGGCCCCTTGCTAACACGAGCTTTCCACCCATGTACAACGTTGAATCTCGATCGTCCTCAAAAATTAGGTTGAAGCTAGATGCTTACAGCTTGCGTTGGCTCGGCACCGGATGCTGCTCGTTCGCAAGATGGAAAGACTAGGATATGGGCACCAAAAGAAACATTGTCGAGCATATGATGCCCCTTGGGCACAGCTCGTAGAGCATTATAGTAAGTGCTCGTGGCTGTGATTGTCATCTCACTGTGAACTCCAACGACAGGATTCGACCACTTGCCAACGCAGGCTTCTCGCTTGTGTGCCTAAAAGTACTGAATCCATCTCGGTCTTTCCTCGATCCATTCTTCTTTTGCCTCCCGTGAAGGGATAAGCAAAATGTCTACACCAAAGAAAATGTTGTTTGAAGCATACTGTGCCCTTCGGGGACGACGTGTTGGGCAATGTAGCAGGTGCTCACGATCGTGATCGTCATCGCACGATAAATTTCGGCTGGTTTCTCAACATTCTCTTACCATGCATAGCGGGACGTGTTCTGGCCCGACTCTTCGCTTGTTTGTGAACTTTTGGGTTGGCGGACATGCGGTGAGCTTTGCTTCGGCATCGTGTACGTAAAGCACGTGAGCTACGATCGCGTGTTGGGGTACATTGGATCCCTACTCAGGCAACGACAATGTCCTCCTCATGCCTGTACATTAGGTGCTCTAATCTCACATTTGGTCATCTTCGTATCGATTACCTGTGCTGCATACCTATCATAACGGCATCTCCTTACCAAAAATGACCCTATTTTGCCCGAAGTCGCGAGTAACATTCGTGGTCGAAGGTAAACTAAAAAGCATGCGTTGTGTTCCACCCTGTTCGCAGCGTAAAGTGCGGGACTCAGGCCATGATAGAGTGATCGAATTCTCAAATCCGGATACGAGGATGTAAATCCTCCGATTACCCCTGAACAAGCATTCCATGTTGCGTGCGAATGACGTTCTTCCTCATCCCGGACCTCCGTCAGTACGATGTCAACATCGAGGAGGAATGCTATCTGGTTGATCCTACTAGTAGTCATATACTTGTCTCAAAGATTAAGCCATGCATGTGTAACAATGAATTAATTTAGACTGTGAAACTGCGAATTGCTCATTAAATTAGTTATAGTTTATTTGATGGTACCTACTGCTCAGATAATTGTAGTAATTCTAGAGATAATACGTGCAACAAATCCCTACTTCTGGAAGAGACCCATTTATTAGATAAAAGGTCGACGTGGGCTTCGCCTGTTGCTGTGATGATTCATGATAATTTGACGGATATCACGGTCTTCGTGCCGACGATGCATCATTCAAATTTCTTCCCTATCAACTTTCGATGGTAGGATAGTGGCCTACTAAGGTGGTGATGGGTGATGGAGAATTAGGGTTCGATTCTGGAGAGGGAGATTGAGAAATGGCTACCACATCCAAGGAAGGCAGTAGGCGCGCAAATTACCCAATCTTGATACAGGGAGGTAGTGACAATAAATAATAATACTGAGCTCTGAGAGTCTGGTAATTGGAATTAGTACAATCTAAATCCCTTAACGAGGATCCATTGGAGGACAAGTCTGGATCCATCAGAAAGACAACCAGAGGATAGAAAATTTGCAACAACATATGCCCCATTTTGTACCCAAATATCATTGACCATTACCCTATCAATTTTACTCCAAACCAAACTATTAGTCCATGTGTAATAACAACCAATAGACCGTACATCCATTAGACCCACATGAAGGTAACAATTTGTAAGATCCTTGATTTCATAAGGGGTAACATCTGCCCCCATTACATTTCTCATCAAATTTAAGAACATTATTGTAGTCACCAAGAATCAACCACAGTGATGAGACATTAGCATTGAACTCCATAATGTTGTTCCAAAGTGGTCTCCAGTTAACCATAGTATGAAATCCATAAACAAAACTAACAAGAAAGGTATAAGATGTTAACTTGCAAGTAGCTTTACAATAAATGATTCCATCCATCACATCCAAAAATACTTTGGATGGATTCCACAAAATCAAGCTCCATACGGCTCTATGAGTACAAAAATTGTTGAAATGCATGAAATCATCGAACTTATTCCTCAAAATTCTCATCATTTTCGATCCCCCAAGCTTGTTTCCAAAATGCCCATAACATCAATGCAATGTTGCTTGATAAATTCATGAATCCAATCTTATTTAAGGGGTGGATTCATATTCCTAACATTCCAAAATGCAATCTTCATGACGTTGAAGCAAGGGATATACCCTTCTTCTTGGCAACTTTTGTAATCGGTTTTCTTTGCTCAACAACAATACCTTTGAGCTTCTCATTTTTAGCATTTTTAGTTCTGCTTCATTGACATTTGCAAAAGAATCTACCAAAGAAATAGGTGCTGAATACCGAGCATTATTCTTTCCATGAGCTGCCCGATTTTTCTTGCTACCAGCCTCTACAAACGGCACTTCTTCCTGACCCAAAATCTGGGCTTGCTTGTCATCAATTAAGTGATCTAAATTTTGGTTAAGAGGCTGCCTTCATTGCTCAACCAAAATCCCAGATTGCTGTCCATTTACTTTCCCACAATCTGTCGATTTAGTAGACGATGACTGTGAGTTTGCAGCTGATTTTCCAGCCTATTTTTTAGTACCCTAAGCATCTTGAATTTGTACATTAGTAGATACCCCAATTTTTGCCTTAACTTTGTCCACATGTCCATGTTTTACATTGTATCCAAGAGAAGTAAGACCGAAGATTTTACAAGAACCATAAAACTTTGGTTTATGTTCAAATATAATTTCTTATTCACTCAACATTCCATTTGGAAGTCTAATCTTAACCTCCCGCACAAGGTCGATAGAAGCATCAATTTTCACAAGAGCTCTTGCATACGAAAGTCGGCCTCTAGTTGCTGTAATTTTGTCGGTTGAGATGGGTTTCCCAACCTTTGACACAATTTTGCCCAAGGCATTCGTATTCCAAAATTCCAAAGGTAAACCCGATAGGTTTATCCACAACGGGATAGTAATCACATCCTTATCATCAAAATCAAAATAACGTGGCATAACTTTAAGCATTAACGATCTTCCAAAAACCAAATATGGACCCCCATGCATAACACTAAGTCCATCCATATCCATTTCGATTTTGAAGACAAACCAACCACTAGCATGCACAAAATATTTATAGTTCACCTTCCACGAGTCACAAAGTTGGAGAAGAGCCACTTTTCCCTGAAACCGGCCGATGAAATATCCAACAAGCCTGTATCCCCATGAATTCTCAATATTTTCTTCATCCGAGATATCGAAAATCACTTCTTCGGATTGATTTTCAAAAGCTTTTAATATGATATTTTCATCCGTCTTTCTATTATCTTTAAAAAGATTAATCCATGGAGTTTTAGCATCCTTTACAACTCCATTTCCAGCAACATTTGCACTTTTTTGTTGCTTCAGGTCTACCATATTCGATTCCACCTCCGAATTTTCAGATTTAGTGTCATTTTCTCCAAGTGTTAATGATACACTTGGTGAAGGTAAACTTTCCTTATTATTTTCCGCAAAAATTATCTTTGAAGTGGCGTCAATACCCCCCACACCATCAGCCTGTCGATGAGACTGGGGTTTTAGAGGTGCCAAACAAATAATTTGGCTAGAAACATGTTTCTTCTTCCCCCATGTAGAGTAGAGATGGGTGCAGCTGGAATGAGAAAGAAAATTGTGTAGAAGAGAGGCTTGAAAGTAATAAAAATTAGTCCAATATAATACCAATAGAAGCAATAGGGAAACTGGGTCGGTCGTAAGCAACTGGACATAAAAATATAAGTGTCGGAACAAAGACCCAAAACAGCCCAAACTACATAGAATAAAATCGTACAGCAAAAAGATCCACAAGATAATAAGAAACCCAAAGAAAACAGTCCAATACAGGCCCAAGAAGACGATAATGGGATCAAAATAAGATAGTACAAAACCAGGTCTAGCAAGGCCAATCAAGAGAAACTGTGAGGAAATAAAACAGAACAAACACAGGCCCAAAATAGAAAGTGGACCGATTCACCTGGGGCAAATCATCTGGTCAAGAATAGAAGCTACAGGGCAAGGAGTCTATGCAAACCAGATAGTTAAACACTGACCTAAACCCAAAATTGAAACAAATTAGCCACCAATCCCCGACATAAGGCAGACGACAGGAAGGTAGCAGAGAGACCAGAGACAAATTCAAAATCTGTGAGCACCAATACATATAAAATAGATACAACAAGCAAACAGTGAGAACATCAAGAACCAGGAGCGAGAGGAACCGGATGGAGACTGAAAACAAATCCCAAAACCTGGTTGAGGCAAGCAAAACACAAGAAAGCAGCAGAACACACTAGAAACTGGAAGACCAAGCTATGGTGAAACCAACAAGAAGAGAACCACAACCAAAGAAAGATAAAAAATGTAAGCTAAAACTCCAGGATGAGTAGAAATAAAACTGAAGCAGAAGTCTTGAAAATCCAAAGAAGTCGAGAGAAACACAAACTTCCAACAATAGCGAAAGGTTAACCAGAAAATGAGTAGAATGAAGCACCCAAAAACTGAATGCAACTGAACGACTTCACAAACCAGCAAGAAGCAACAAATCTAACCAAGACTCTGAGAGAAATAGTAAGAACACTATCTAGAAATCCCACCGAACTTGAACTAAAAACCAACCTGCAGTATAAAATCTTTGTACTCTACAGTATAAGCAAACAACTCATGTTGAAAATAAGTTGCCCAGAACGAACAAAAGTTGTCCCCAAACCACAAATTAGAGTAGAATCTAGCAACAAACAATATGTTTAAATTCAATTTTCACCAAAGATTAGTAAAAATCAAACCAAAACATAAGAAAACTCTCAAGGCAAGTGTGTACCATGTGGGATTTTCTCTCACTAGATTGAGAGCATCAATCTCTAACTCACTTTTACTAAGAGCTCTTTCTAGATTCTATGGGTAGTGGTGCATGGCTGTTCTTAGTCTGTGGAGTGATTTGTTTGGTTAATTTCGTTAACAAACGAGACTTGAACCTACTTCCTAGCTATACTGGGGTACCCTTTCGGGTTAGCTTCTTAGAGACTACGACCTTTTAGGTTGCGAAAGTTTGAGGCAATAACAAGTGTGTGATGCCCTTAGATGTTTTGGGCCGAATGCGCGCTACACTGATGTATTCAACGAGTTTATAGCCTTGGTCAACAGGTCTGGGTAATCTTTGAAATTTCATCATGATGGGGATAGATCATTGCAATTGTTGGTCTTCAACGAAGAATTCCTAATAAGCGTAAGTCATCAGCTCGCCTTGACTATGTCCCTACCCTTTGTACACACCGTCTGTCACTTTTAGCGATTGAATGTTTCGAATCGCAACAATGTGGACGGTCCACTGCCCATGATGTCGCGAGAAGTCCACTAAACCTTATCATTTAGAGAAAGGAAAAGTCGTAACAAGATTTCCGTAGGTAAACCTATGGAAGGATCATTGTCGAAACCTAAAAAGCAGACCCACGAACTCGTTTCGCGACACGTACGGGAGGATGATACGGGCACGACCAAATAGTCGTCTCGACTCTGAGACTCACTCCGTCAACATGTACGCATGCGCTCGACACTGGCTCCCATGCACGTCTACGCACGGCTAGTCCAAATGCGATTCGACATTGATGCGACTTGTGATAATTGGTGGTTGAAGACCTTAACTTGCACGTTGTCGGCCTAAATGCCTCGACCCCGAAGGTGTTCCTCGTACCTCGACGATGACCCCAGGTCAGGCGAGATCACCTACTGAGTTTAAGCATATCAATAAGTGAAGGAAAAGAAACTTACAAGGATTTTCCTAGTAACGACGATCGAACCGACAAAAGCCCAACTTGAGAATCGAATGGCCCTACCATTTGAATTGTATTCTGGAGAAACATCCTCAATGACGGACTGAGCTCAAGTCCTTTGGAAAGGGACGCCAGAAAGGGTGAGAGCCCCATTGTGCTCAAACCCTACCGCACGATGAGGTGCTGTCGACCAGTCAGATTGTTTGGGAATGCAGCCCAATTGGGCTGTAAATTTCATCCAATACTAAATACGGGCGAGAGACCGATAGCGAACAAGTACCGTGAGGGAAAGATGAAAAGAACTTTGAAAAAAGAGTCAAAGAGTGCTTGAAATTGTCCGAAGAGAAGCGAATGGGGTCAGTGATGCATCTCGATAGGATGTGGAATGACAACAAGTTGGTCTGTTGATCGACTCGTGGTGTGGACCAGCACAAATTGAGGAGATAACCAAAGCTTAGGCAGTTGACATGCCCATGAAATGTCATTGTCCCGATTGTGGGGGACAGCGCGTGCCCTCAGCATGCCTCAACACCTGCGTGCTCCCTATGCTGGCCTACGGGCTCCCCATTCGACTCATCTTGAAACACTGACCAAGGAGTTTGACATGTGTGCGAGTCAATGGCCGAGTAAACCAGTAAGCTGCAAGAAAGTTGAATGGCGTGATCCCCTCGAGGGGTGCAACACCGATCGACCTCGATCTTCTGAGAAGGGTTTAAGTGGGAGCATACATGTTAGGACCCGAAAGATGGTGAACTATGCCAGAGAGGATCGAAGCCAGAAAAAAATTTGGTGGAGGCTGGCAGTGATACTAATGTGCAAATCATTCATCTGACATAGGTATAGGGACGAAAGACTAATCGAACCATCTAGTGGCTGGTTCCCTCCGAAGTTTTCCTCAGGATACCTGGAGCTTAGACGCGAGTTCTATTAGGTAAAGTCAATGATTAGAGGCATCCAGGGCGCAACATCCTCAGCCTATTCTCAAACTTTAAATACGTAGGACGGTGCAGCTGCTTTGTTGAACTGCTCCATGAAATCGAGAGCTCCAAATGGGTCATTTTTGGTAAGTAGAACTGGCAATGTGGGATGAACCGAAAGTCCATTTATGGTGCCCAACTGTATGCAAACTAGATCCCACAAAGGGTGTTGGTCGATTAAGACAATAGGACGGTGGTCATGGAAGTCGAAATCCGTAAAGAAGTTTGTAACAACTCACCTATCGAATCAACAAGCCCCAAAAATGGATAGTACTGAAGTGCGTGACTTATACCCGATGGTTGACGAGAATGTTAGGGAGTCCGGAGACGTCATCGAGGGCCTTAGAAAGAGTTATCTTTTTCGTTTAATAGCCTGTCCACCCTAGAAATGGCTCAATCGGAGGTAGGGTTCAGCGACTGGAAAAGCATCGCACGTCTCGTGATGTCCGGTGCGCCCCCGACGACACTTGGAAATCTAGAAGACCGAGTACCATCTGCACTCAGTCGTACTCATAATTGCATCAAGTCTCCAAGGTAAAAAACCTCTGGCCAATGGAACAATGTAGGCAAGAGAAGTCAGTAAAATGGATCTGTAAGCTCGAGAAAAGGATTGGCTCTGAGGGATGGGCATGGGGGTCCCAGTCCTGAACCCATCGACTGTCGATGGACTATTCGATCTGCTCCCGCGATGAAAGCGAGCAGACGCATGCCGATCGGGGGATGGACTGGGAACATTTCCTTCGAGGGCCTTCTCTGGGCATCGAACGGTCGACTAAGAACTAGTATAGATAAGGGGACTCCGACTGTTTAATTAAAACAAAGCATTGCGATGGTACCCGTGGATGCTCACGCAACTTGATTTCTGCCCAGTCCTCCGAATGTCAAAGTGAAGAAATTCAACCAAGCACAGGTAAACGGTGGGAGTAACTGATGCGAACCCCGTAGCAATGGAAACTATGAAACCCACAATGAGATTGATGCAGAACCTAAGAACGCCAATACTAACCCAGTTTTGGATCTCGAACCCCAAGAATTGAACCAAGAAACCTTAGATTAGCGAAGAACCTAAAACCCCTTGATTACAATTAAAAGAACCCGCAATCCGATTGATAGAACGCCACAAGAAGCTGAATCTTGATAAGTTCCAAGATTGTTCAAGAAGAACAATAAATTGAAAGAAGAAATTTCTCTGTCTATAATATTAATTCAAAAGTCAAAAGTTCAAAGGTTATTACAATGAAAAGTAATCTCCAATTTATACTAATGACTAAAAACGTCCAAAACCATCAAATTATGGTAATAATTTGATTTCATAAGAATTCTATCAAAATTAGGAAATTCGGCCAAAAATAGAAAATTTGCCAATTTTTTTGGCTTGTGCGGCCACATGGTGTAAATCCATGCGGTTGCATGGTTCAACTCAAATTGAACTTTTGGTTTTTGGGAACCATGTGTGCAGCCGCATGGAATTTTGCCTGTGCAGGCACATGGTGTTGTTTTCTGCCTCCTCTTTCGTCGCTTGATAACAAATTGATCCAGGTCGATTCGGCCTTCGACCCGATCATGAAAGTTGCTCCATTTTGAGTCCCGAACATGGTTCCATCAATGGTTTCTTGAACGAGCAATCCAATCGCTTATTTCACTTGCTTTGCCCTTGATCGCGTAATTGGTCCGCCATCGACTATCAATAGATCTCGTCTCGCACTTGCCTTCGTCGGTCTCGACTCCTGGATCATATGATCCCCTCCCACTTCAAAAGGATTCATCCTCGAATCTAAACCTACATCAAACAGAGAGAGATAAGATACATTAAAAGTAGTTGAAACATTATACTCACCAGGTAAATCCACTTTGTATGCATTGCCATTGATCCTCTCGAAGATTTTAAATGGTCCATCGCCTCGTGGTTGCAATTTTGACGACTTCTCTTCTGGAAAACGCTCTTTTCTGAAATGCACCCAGACCCAATCTCCAGGCTCAAATGTAATACGTCTTCTTCCTTTATTTTCTTTTGATGCAATCAGCTTTCCTTTATCTTCGATCTGCATCCTGACCTTTTTATGGAGTGTTTTCACCATCTCGGCTTTTCGTTTCCCATCCAAGCTACCTCGTTCATGCACAGGCAAAGGCATTAAATCTATAGGTGTTAGTGGATTAAAACTATAAACAATTTCAAAAGTAGAAAATGAAGTAGTAGAATGTGTAGCTCGATTATATGCGAACTCTATAAACGGTAAACACTCTTCCCATAATTTCAAAAATTTATTGATCACTGTCCTAAGTAGTTGAGTCATAGTTCGATTAACTACCTCAGTTTGTCCATCTGTTTGTGGGTGACAAGTTGTAAAAAATAATAACTTAGTTCCTAACTTACTCCACAGAACACGCCAAAAATGACTCAAAAACTTCACGTCCCTATTAGATACTATACTTTTAGGTACTCCATGTAAACGTATTATTTCCCTAAAGAATAAGTCTGCAATATTAGTAGCATCGTCAGTTTTATGACATGGTATGAAGTGCGCCATCTTACGAAAACTATCGACCACTACAAATATTGAATCCCGACCCCTTTTTGTCCTAGGCAAACCTAACACAAAGTCCATAGATATGTCTACCCAAGGTTCACTAGGTACAGGCAAAGGAGTATACAAACCATGGGGTTGAACCTTAGACTTAACCTTTTTACAAGTTATGCACTTTCCACATATTTGTTCTACACCATGTCGCATTTTAGGCCAATAAAAATGTTCCCCTAACATGTCTAACACAATCAGATTCATACGTGCCCTTAATATGCTCGAAATCAAGTAATTTAGTACTTAATGAATTTAAAAGCACGTACCTTCGAGACAACGCATCAGCAACTATATTTTCGTTACCTTGTTTGTACTTGATGACGCAGGGAAATGTCTCGATAAACTCCACCCATCTCGCATGTCTTTTGTTCAACTTACCTTGACCTTGCAAATGCTTTAAAGATTCATGATCGGTGTGTATCACGAATTCCTTTGGCCATAAGTAGTGCTGCCAAGTCTCCAATGCTCGAACAAGTGAATACAACTCCTTGTCTCTCTACCTTCATAGCCACATGCATCATGTCTTCCAACTCCTCATAATGTTGCAACTCCACTACATTGGCAATTTCCCTATACAACCCATTCAAGAATCGTGCCATGGTAGCCTCTCGATCCTCCACCACATTGGCCCTAATCATGAGTATTTCCATCTCCTTATGATAGTCCTCTACACTTTTCGACCCTTGATATAGACCTTACAGTTTTTGATGGATCTCTTGATAATAGTGGCTAGGAACAAACCTCTTTCTCATCAATGACTTCAATTCCTCCCAAGTGCTGATTGGTCTTCCCCCACTCCTACGTTGTGAAGTAATCACTTGATCCCACCATGAAATTGCATAGTCACTGAACTCCAAAACTGTTAACTTCACCTTTTTCTTCTCCGAATAGTTATAACACTCGAAGATCATTTCAACCTTCCTTTCCCACTCTAGGTATGCCTCGGGATCACTCCTTCCTTTGAATGAAGGAACTGTCATTTTTATATTTCCCAAGTTTCCATCCAACTCCTCCCCACGGTCATTCCAACCCCGTCTGTCAAACCTATTGCCTCTATTCCTCATCCTTCCCATTTCAACACCGTGAAATTCATCTTTACCCATGTCACTCCCATATCCATACTCCTCTCACCTTTCCCTCCTAGGCTCCCATCTATTCGGTCCTCTGGCATTGGATGCATCCACTCGATGTCCCCGACTAAGATTAGCCACCGATGTATCTAATCTATTCATCCAAGCTTCCTGCTTCTCCAACCTATCTCTCACATCTTCAAACGCCCTCTCAAACCTTTGCACTAAATCCTCTGATGCATTGCTATTATTGCCTCGTCGGCTTGAGTTTGATTCTGCCCTTTCTGACATCCTAACACTAAAATTTTATTTTACTGCCCCACCAAAAGTCACTCGGAACACACACAAGGCTTTTACCCTCTATTAAGCTCACCTCTCTACCCTCGGAACACACACAAGGCTTTGAATTTGTGTAACAAAGGACTCAAAGAAAACTTTTAAAACTTGATTTAAATTGAAGGAATGGAATGATTCAATGTGTCCAAGTAATTTAGAAATGATAATAAATAATAAAAGTTGGTATTTGATGGATCAATAATATTTAACAATTTTTTTTATTGTACGGATGAATAGTAATAATTTTTTTTAGATCCGAAAATCCATAACAAAACCAACAAAGAAAACGAAAACTGATTTGGGCGAAAATTGAGCTCAAAAATGGAATTTGAAGATTTTTGATGAAATATTTTGAATCAAAGATCAAGAAAACCTTCTGGATATAAGAACACAAGAAATTGAAAAAAATTAGAAAATAAAGGATATAACCTGATTAAATTGGAGCCAAAGCTCTGATACCAACTGATGTGAACCCTGTAGCAATGGAAACTACGAAACCCACAATAAGATTGATGCGGAACCCAAGAACGCCAATACTAACCTGGTTTTGGATCTCGAACCCCAAGAATTGAACCAAGAAACCTTAGATTAGTGAAGAACCTAAAACCCCTTGATTACAATTAAAAGAACCCACAATCCGATTGATAGAATGCCACAAGAAGTTGAATCTTGATAAGTTCCAAGATTGTTCAAGAAGAACAATAAATTGAAAGAAGAAATTTCTCTCTATAATATTAATTCAAAAGTCAAAAGTTCAAAGGTTCAAAGGTTATTACAATGAAAAGTAATCTCCTATTTATACTAATGAATAAAAACGTCCAAAACCATCAAATTGTGGTAATAATTTGATTTCATAAGAATTCTATCGAAATTAGGAAATTCGGCCAAAAATAGAAAATTCGCCAATTTTTTTAGCTTATGCGGCCGCATGGTGTAAATCCATGCGGTCGCATGGTTCAACTCGAATTAGACTTTTGGTTTTCGGGAACCATGTGTGCGGCCGAATGGAATTTTGCCTGTGCGGCCGCATGGTGTTGTTTTCTGCCTCCGCTTTCATTGCTTGATAACAAATTGATCTAGGTCAATTCGACCTTCGACCCGAAGATGGTTCCATCCATGGTTTCTTGAACGAGCAATCCCATCGCTTGTTTTACTTGCTTTGCCCTTAATCGCATCATTGGTCCGCCATCGACTATCAATGGGTCTCGTCTCGCACTTGCCTTCGTCGGGCTCGACTCCAAGATCATATCAGTAACTATGACTCTCCTAAGGTAGCCAAATGCATCATTATCTAATTAGTGATGCACATGAATGGATTAATGAGATTCCCACTGTCCCTATCTACTATCTAGTGAAACCACAGCCAAGGGAACGGGCTTGGCAGAATCGACGAGGAAAGAAGACCTTATTGAGCTTGACTCTAGTTTGACTTTGTAAAATGACTTGAGAGGTGTAGAATAAGTGGGAACTGAAAGGCGAAAGAGAAATACCACTACTTTTAACGTTATTTTACTTATTTCGTGAATTAGAGGTGGACACTGCTCCTATTTTTGGACCTAAGGCTCGCTTCGTGGGCTGATCCAAGTGGAATACATTGTCAGGTGGGGAGTTTGGCTAGGATGGCACATCTGTTAAAAGATAACGTAGGTGTCCAAAGATGAGCTCAACGAGAACAGAAATCTAGTTCGGAACAGAAGGGTAAAAGCTCATTTAATTCTGATTTCTAGTACGAATAAGAATCGTGAAAGCATAGCCTAACAATCCTTTAGACCTTTGAAATTTGAAACTAGAGGTGTCAAAAAAGTTACCATAGGGATAATTGGCTTGTGGTAGCCAAGCGTTTATAGCAACGTTGCTTTTTGATCCTTCAATGTTGGCTCTTCTTATCATTGTGAAGCAAAATTCACCAAGTGTTAGATTGTGCACACACCATTAGGGAACGTGAGCTGGATTATGACCGAATGCTAGATAGGTTAGTTTTATCCTACTGATGATAGTGTCGCAATAGTAATTCAACCTAGTACGAGAGGTACCATTGATTCGCACAATTGGTCATCACACTTGGTTGAAAATCTAGTGACGTGAAGCTACAGTACGCTAGATTATGACTGAACTACTCTAAATCAGAATTCAGGCTAGAGGCGATGTGTACACCTGTCGACCGCTTGCTGACCTATAGTAGGGGCCTTACGGCCCCCAGGGGTACATGTCATTGGCCAAGCTCTTGCAGTGGACGTGCTACATCGGCCGCCTTGAAGTACAATTTCAATCGAGCGATGGGTAGATTCCTTTGCAGATGACTTAAATATGCGATTGGTATTATTAGTGACAGAGTGGCCTTATTGCCATGATCCGCTAAGATTCAGCCCTTTGTCACTCCAATTTGTCCCTCCCCTTCGGTTCCTCCTAATCAAAATTTCCTTTATTTGGGAATGCTTTGAGGCTAAAATGTCCATGGTCCTTGAAACAACTTTTCTTTTCAATGCCTACGTGTGGAAAGACAAAAACCCATGTACAGTAACGCATAGCAAACGAAGCAAGTTGGGATCCTCTGTGCTAAAGTTGGTGCAGTGGACATAAAACATATGATCTTAAGTTTGGGTGCCCCGATATGTCGCCTTGGTATGACTGCGATGTGCTTTTGTGTGCTTGTGATATGCCCCCTTCCCTGCATTTTTGCATTGTGCCTGAGTTGCTCTCTTCATGTGCATATGATGTCCAGTAGTTACTATACTGAATTCAGATGCATGAGATGTCCCTTAGCATGCCTGGGATGGGTATGGGTATGAACTATGTGCTGCCTACGTATGCCAGCATCCTTCACATACGTCCCAAACATGGCCTACACACTGTGTCCTAGAAACTGCTTAGAAATTCCTGAAAATCAGGCTATATCCCTAACGCGTCCTGGATGTGGCCTGCACACCGTGTCCCAAAAACTGCCTAGAAATCAGGTTGTATCCTTGTCGTAGCCAGAACACGTCCCAGACATGGCCTGTACATCGTGCCCAGAAATTGCCCAGAAATGCCTGAAAATCAAGCATTTCTCGTTAGTTTTTGCTTCACAGTGTGCAGGTCATTTCCGAGATGCGCCCGAGCCATGACAGGGATAGAGCTTGATTTTCAGGTCATTTCGAGCAATTTCTAGGCACGATTCAAGGACGCATCCTAGCTTGGCAGGGATACAGCCTGATTTTCAAGCGTTTTTGGGGAGATTTTGGGCACGGTGTGCAGACCATGTTCTAGACGCAGCCTGATTTTCAGGCATTTCTTATCAGTTTCTGGGTCAAGGTGTATAGGCCATATCCAAGACATATCCTGGCCAGGGCAGGGATAGAACCTGATTTTTAGGCAATTTCGGGTAGTTTTTAGGCACGATGTATCGGCTATGTTCGGGATGCCTCCTGGCCAGGTAGGGACACAGCCTGATTTTTAGGAATTTCTAGGCAGTTTGTGGGTACGGTGTGCTGGCCAAGTCCGGGATGCATCCTGACCGTGGCAGGGATGCCGACTGATTTTCAGGCATGTCTAGGCAATTTTTGGGACCCGGTGTGCAGGCCTAAGTATGGGACGCGTCATGGCCATGGCAAGGATGCCTCCTGATTCTCTCTATCATTGTGTGATTTTATTTGATTGGCATTGTTGTAAATTTTCTAGTCTTCCTCGTTCACTTCCAGCACTAAATGAGTCTTGGAATTATACTTCAGAACTAAAGAATCCCCAATCTGAAAATGAGTTTTCTTAGCCCACTTGTTGAACTCGTCAACAGAAGATGGAACTGCCCATAAATTATTTTTACAGCCCACTACAAACTCTCTTGCTTCAGAAAGAACACACAGGAAAACATGACGGTCAAAAATAAGAAACTATTTTTGAGTGAAGTTTTTAACACGGTGTGCAGGCAATGTCCGGGATGCGTCTAGGCCGCAGTAGGGATGCAACCTGATTTCCAGGCATTTCTAGGCAGTTTTTGGGATATGGTGTGCAAGTCTTGTCCAGGACGAGTCAGGGACGCAATCAAATTTTCAGGTATTTCTAAGCAATTTCTAGGACATGGTGTGTAGGCCATGATCGGGATACGTCCGGCCGCGACAGGGATGTAACCTGATTTTCAGGCATTTCTGGGAAGTTTTTGGGCAAGGTGTGCAAGCCACGTCTAGGACACACCCTAGCTGCAGTAGGGACGTAGCCTGATTTCCAAGCATTTGTAGGCAATTTTTGGCACTCGATATGCAGTCCATGTTTGGGCATCGTTTGGGCTGCAGCAGGCATGCAGCCTAGTTTCTAGGCATTTTTAGGCAATTTCAAGGGCACGGTGAGTAGGCCATGTCCAGGATGATATAGGGACATATCCTAATTTTCACGTATTTCTACGCATTTTCTTAGACACAGTGTACAGGCAATGTTCGGGACGCGTCAAGGCTACTGCAAGGATGCAACCTAATTTCCAGCATTTGTGGGTAGTTTCTTGGACACAGTGTACAGGTCATGTCTAGGATGTGGCAGGGACGCAGCTTAATTTTCAAGCATTTCTAGGCAGTTTCTGGGATATGATGTTCAGGCTACGTCCGAGATGCATCCGGGCCACGACGAGGTCACAGCCTGATTTTCAAGCTTTTTCGAGAAGTTTTTGGGCACGGTGTGGAAGCCTTATCCTAGACGCAGCCTGATTTTTAGGCATTTCTCGTTAGTTTCTGGGTCATGGTATGCAGGTCATGTCAAGGACGCGTTAGGGCCACGACAGGGACGGAGCTTGATTTTTAGGTAATTCTGGGCAGTTTCTGGGAACAGTGTACAGGCCATGTCCGTACGCCTCCTGGCCAGGTAGGGACGTAGCCTGATTTTCAGACATTTCTAGGTAGTTTGTGGACACGATGTGTTGGCCAAGTTCGGGACGCATCCTAGCCGCGATAGAGACGCAGCCTGATTTGCAGGCTTTTCTAGGCAATTTCTAGGACTTGGTGTGCAGGCCAAGTCCGGGATGCGTCATGGCCACGGCAGGGACGCAGTCTAATTTTTAGGCATTTCTAGGCAGATTCTGGGTCATAGGGTTTAGGGTTTTTCTTCAGTTAATTTTGCATTAAAAGAGGAAGTATATATGTGACAAAAAATAATAAAAATAAAATGTAGCTCAACGTTACAACCGATGAATAATAAAATTAGTCTACACAATGAAACCAAACTTCGCACCATCTCAGTGCCATAAATAAACCCCACCGCCGCCTTTAGACCAGTACCACCGCTAGTCGGGGCTAGCGCCGGTGCATGATAGTGGTGATGGTGATGATACGGAGAAGGTACCTGAGCTGTAGATTGGTTGCTGGAGCCATATTTATTGGATAGAACCATAACCTCTAGCTTTTGACCCTTCTGGCAATGTTTTCAGCTCCACTGATGAAAAAAAAATAGACCTAATTTTTCTAGTGAAATTATAGTTTCTCCATCATGGTGTGATTTTATTGGATTGGCGTTGTTGCAGATTTTGTAGTCTTCTTCGATCACTTCGAGCACTGAATCAGTCTTGGAATCATACTTCAGAACTAAAGAATCCCTAATCTAAAAACAAGTTTTCTCAACCCATTTGTTGAACTCGTCAACAGAAGATAGAACTGTCCATAAATTATTTTCACCATCTATTACAAACTCTCTTGCTTCAGAACGAACACACAACAAAAACACGACG
>NW_019264798.1:44984-58095 GCF_002742605.1 Olea europaea var. sylvestris
AACCTGACCTCCTGTAACTGAAAAAAATTACAAATGTCTCAAATGAAGCGCAAATGACATTAAATGAAATGTGTCTAAAAACTGGTGAATAATACTCAAGGGTATTCCCGAGGATAAATCTTTGGGTGATAGTACATAGACATCGATCGTGTCATGCATCTGGTTTGCAGTTTCTGGGACACAGTGTACAGCTCATGTCCGGGGCACATCCTGGCTGCGGCAGGGATGCAACATGATTTTCAGGAATTTCTAGGCAGTTTGTGGGCACTGTGTGCAGGACACATCCGGGACACGTCCTAGTAGCGGTAGGGACACAACCTTATTTGCAGGCATTTCTAGGCAGTTTGTGGGCACGGAATGCAGGCACTGTTTGGGACGCTTCCCAACCTAGTTAGGGACTCAACCAGATTTTCAATCAAACGAAGGAAGCATGGTGTGCAGGCCGTGTTAAAGGTGCAAGCACGTTCCCAAGCATTCTGGGCAGTTTATGATAAGTCATGGCCACGACAGGGACGCAGCCTGATTTTTAGGCATTTTTCGATAGTTTCTGGGCACTGTATTCAGGCCATGTCCGGGACGTAGCCTGATTTTCAGGTATTTCAAGATAGTTTCTGGGTCATGGTGTGCAGGCCTTGTCCAGGACGCGTCCTAGCCACGGCAGGGATGGAGCCTAATGTGGCTGGGAAACGTCCCGAACATTGCCTGCATACCGTGCCCACAAACTGCCTAGAAATGCCTGAAAATAAGGTTGTGTCCCTACCACAGCCAGGACGCGTACCGGACGTGGCCTGCACACGGTGCCCACAAACTGCCTAGAAACTCCTGAAATTCATGTTGCGTCCTTGCCACAGCCAGGACGTGTCCCTGACATGACCTGCACACTGTGTCCCAGAAACTGCAAACCAGAGGGATGACACGATCGATGTCTATGTACTATCACCCAAACATTTATCCTCGGGAATACCCTCGAGTATTATTCACTAGTTTTTTAGACACATTTCGTTTAATGTGATTTGCTCTTCATTTGAGACATTTGTAATTTTTTTCACTTACAGGAGGTCAGGTTTATGTCGCCCTCCTTTATGTGTATTCTCATTTCCTATATTATAAAATAAGCCACACTAGTGGATTTGCCCAATAAAAAAAAAAAACCCGTAAACCGTAAAAAACCCTAAACCCATAACCCTAAAGAGTAGATAGAAAAATTCACAAAATTCTCAAAAAATATTTGTATTCCATGGCTTGGCTTTATAAAATGTCTCAAACACAAGGCCTTTTATAGGTACAAAGGATCCCAAATACATTGTATGAACTTAATAGGCTAATTAATGACTTTTCCTACATACTATGAATAATATGATATAAAGAATCATTTGGATACATGATTTAAATATATGCATGAATATTAAATAAACTAATTCATGTATCAAATTTAATTTTTTTGATTATTCATGAATCATGTTTAATTTCCAACAGTAAAACCGAGAACTAAGCATGGGCTAATTCGGTTTACTCTTTGAATTCTCAATTTTAAGTTTAAAATAGAAAATGATTTTGGTTTTTCATTCTGAAATACTATTTCTTAAAATAGAAGATTACATTTGATTTAAAATTATGAAAAATTATTTCATGGATTTTTTTATTCAGTAAAATATATTCGCATTCTATTTTTTAAATGTTGTATAAAATATAACATTCAAATTAACTTGAAATGATATTATATTTCCAGCTCAAGAAGAAGCGTTGATTCACCAGCCACCAATAAGAAATGAGGACACATTTTCTATTGGGATTTCAACTATTGTCATTGCTTTTCAACACAGTAAGTATCTATTTTCCATTTTTTGTTTTAGTTAAAAAAAAATTATTGTTTGGCTAGACTTTATTTTTGGAAGCAAAAGAAGTTAGTTTTAAGTAATTTTTTAGCTAAATATTAAAAAAAATGAAAGAAAAAAGAAAAAAAAACTATAAATAGTTATGGGAATGCTAATTCATTTCTTTCTTGAATTTGTTGAGGGTTCATTTTATGTCTTAGCGATNTGGCCTGCACACCGTGTCCCAGAAACTGTCTAGAAATGCCTTAAAATCAAGCTACGTCCTTGACGCGTCCTAGACATGGCCTGTAAACTGTGTCCAAGAAACTCCCTAGAAATACCTTGAAATCAGGTTACATCCCTATCGCAACCCTAACACGTCCTGGACAGTGCGTACACACCGTGTTAAAATGGCTTCACTGAAAATTATTTTTTTTATTTTCGACCGTCGTGTTTTTGTTGTGTGTTCGTTCTGAAGCAAGAGAGTTTGTAATAGACGGTGAAAATAATTTATGGGCAGTTCCATCTTGACCAGTTCAACAAATGGGTTGAGAAAAATCGTTTTCAGATTGGGGATTCCTTAGTTGAAGTATGATTCCAAGACTGATTCAGTGCTGGAAGTGATCGAGGAAGACTACAAAATCTGTAACAATGCCAATCCAATAAAATCACACCATGATGGAGAAACTACAATTTCACTAGAAAAGTCAGGTCTATTTTTCTTCATTAGTGGAGCTGAAGAACATTGCTAGAAGGGTCAAAAGCTTGAAGTTATGGTTCTGTCCGATAAACATGGCTCCAACCACCAATCTACAGCTCGGGCACCTTCTCCTCATCATCACTGTCACCACTACCATGCACCGGCGCTAGCCCCCGACTAATGGTGGTACTAGTCTAAATGCGACGGTGGGGTTTATTTGTAGCACTATGGCTGTGGGAAGTTTGGTTTCGTTCTGTAGAGTAATTTTATTATTCATGGGGTGTAACGTTGAGCTACATTTTATTTTTATTACTCTTTGTCACATATATATTTCCTACTTTTCATTCAAACTTAATTGAAGAAAAACCCTAAACCCTATGACCCAGAATCTGCCTAGAAATGCCTAAAAATTAGATTGCGTCCTTGCTGTGGCCATGATGCGTCCCGAACTTTGCCTGCACACCAAGTCCTAGAAATTGCCTAATAATCATGCTGCGTCTCTGTCGCGGCCAGGATTTGTCCTGAACTTGACCAACACACCGTGTCCACAAACTACCTAAAAATGCTTGAAAATTAGGTTACGCCCCTACTTGGCCAAGAGGCGTCCCGGACATGGCCTGTACACCGTCCCCAAAAACTACCCGAAATTACCTGAAAATCAAGCTCCATCCCTGCCGTGGCCCTAACGCGTCCTTGACGTGACTTGCACACCGTGACCTAGAAACTAACAAGAAATGCCTGAAAATCAGGCTGCGTCTAGGACAAGGCTTGCACACCGTGCCCAAAAACTTCTCAAAAATGCTTGAAAATCAGGCTATAACCCCGCCGTGGCCCGGATGCATCCCGGACATGGCCTGCACACCGTATCCTAGAAACTGCCTAGAAATGCTTGAAAATCAGACTGCATCCCTATCACATCCTGGACATGGGGCTGCACACTGTGTCCCAGAAACTACCCACAAATGCCTAGAAATCCGACGCCTCCCGAACATTTCCTACACACCGTGTCCAAGAAAATGCGTAGAAATACGTGAAAATTAGGGTGTGTCCTTGTAGAATCCTGGACATGGCCTGCACATAGTGCCCAAAAATTGCCCATAAATGACTGAAAATCAGGCAGCGTCCCTATCGTATCCTAGACATTGCCTGCACAACGTGTCCCAAAAACTGTCTCTGTCGCGATAAGGACGCTTCCCGGACATGGCTTGTCCACCGTGCCCAAAAATTACCCTAAAATGCTTGAAAATCAGGCTCCATCCCTTCCGTGGCTTGGACGCGTCCTGGACATGGCCTGCATATCGTGACCCAGAAACTACCTTGAAATGCCTGAAAATCAGGCGACGTCCCGGACATGGCCTAAACACAGTGCCCAGATGCTGTCGAAAAATGCCTGAAAATCAGGCTGTATCCCTGTCGTGGCCATGACTTATCCCAAATATGGCATGTACACCGTGTCCCAAAAACTGCCCAAAATGCTTGGGAACGTGCTTGTGCCCCTGACATGGCCTGCACACCGTGCTTCCTTCGTTTGGTCGAAAATCTGCTTGCATCCCATTACGGCCGGGAAGTGTCCCAAACATTGCTTGCATACTGTGTCCACAAATTGCCTAAAACTGCTTGAAAATAATGTTGTGCCCCTACCGCAGCCAGGACGAGTCCCGGACGTGGCCTGCACACAGTGCCCACAAACTGCCTAGAAATTCCTGAAAATCAGGTTGCATCCCTACCGTAGCCAGGACGTGTCCCAGACATGGCCTGCACACTGTGTCCCAGAAACTACAAACCAGATGCATGACATGATCGATGTCTATGTACTATCACCCAAAGATTTATCCTCGGGAATACCCTTGAGTATTATTCACTAGTTTTTTAGACACATTTCATTTAATATCATTTGCGCTTCATTTGAGATATTTGTAATTTTTTTCACTTAGAGGAGGTCAGGTTTATGTCCCCCTCGTTTATGTGTATTGTCATTTCCTATATTATAAAATAAGCCACACTAGCGGTATTTGCCAAAAAAAAAAACGAAACCCTAAAGACTAGATAGAAAAATTCACAGAATTCTCAAAAAATATTTGTATTCCATGGCTTGGCTTTATAAAATGTCTCAAACACAAGGCCTTTTATAGGTACAAAGGATCCCAAATACATTGTATGAACTTAATAGACTAATTAATGACTTTTCCTACATACTATGAATAATATGATACAAAGAATCATTTGGATACATGATTTAAATATATGCATGAATATTAAATAAACTAATTCATGTATCAAATTTAATTTTTTTCATTATTCATGAATCATGTTTAATTTCCAACATTCAGAAACCGAGAACTAAACATGGGCTAATTCGGTTTCATCTTTGAATTTTCAATTTTAAGTTTAAAATAGAAAATGATTTTGGTTTTTCATTCTGAAAATACTATTTCTTATATAGAAGATTACATTTGATTTAAAATTATGAAAAATTATTACATGGATTTTTTTATTCAGTAAAATATATTCGCATTCTATTTTTTAAATGTTGTATAAAATATAACATTCAAATTAACTTGAAATGATATTATATTTCCAGCTCAAGAAGAAGCGTTGATTCACCAGCCACCAATAAGAAATGAGGACACATTTCCTACTGGGATTTCAACTATTGTCATTGCTTTTCAACACAGTAAGTATCTATTTTCCATTTTATGTTTTAGTTAAAAAAAAATTATTGTTTGGCTAGACTTTATTTTTGGAAGCAGAAGAAGTTAGTTTTAAGTAATTTTTTAGCTAAATATTAAAAAAAATGAAAGAAAAAAGGAAAAAAAAACTATAAATAGTCATGGGAATGCTAATTCATTTCTTTCTTGAATTTGTTGAGGGTTCATTATATGTCTTAGTGATGATGTTGCTAATTATTATGACTTTTTTGCTATCATCAAATAATATATTAATAATCTATTATATTTTTATGTTCCGATTTCTCAACAGTCGAGTCAAAACGGTATGATGCGTCCTGGACATGGCCTGTACACCGTGTCCCAAAAACTGCCTACAAATGCCTGGAAATCAGACTGCATCCATGCAATAGCCCCAACGTGTCCCAGACATTACCTATACACCGTATCTAAGATATTGCATAGAAATACGTGAAAATCAGGATGTGTCCCTACAACATTCTAGACATGGCCTGCACACCATGTCCTAGAAATTGCCTAGAAATGCCCGAAAACCAGGCTGCATCCCTGCCGCGGCCTAGATGCGTCCCGGACATCGCGTGCACACCGTGTTCCAGAAACTACCTAGAAATACCTGAAAGTCAGGATACGTCCCTGTCGCATCCTAGACAAGGCCTACACACGGTGTCCCAGAAACTGTCTAAAATTGCTTGAAAATCAGGCTTCGTCCCCGCCATGGCCATGACGCATCCCAGACATGGACTGCACACCGAAGTCCCAAAATTTGCCAAGAAATGCCTAAAAATCTGGCTGCGTCCCTGTCACGGCCAGGACGCGTCCCAGACATGGCTGGCACACCGTACGCACAAGTTGCCTACAAATGCCTAAAAATCAAGCTAGGTCCCTACTGCTGCTAGGAGGCATCCCAAATGTGGCCTGCACACCATGGCCAAAAATTTGCTAAAAATGCCTGAAAATTAGGCTGAGCCTCTGCCGTGGCCCGGACGCATCCTGGTCATAGCCTACACACCGTATCCCCAAAATTGCCTACAAATGCCTTAAAATCAGGCTGCGTCCCTGACATGTCCTGGACATGGCCTGCACACTCTGTCCAAGAAACTGCCTAGAAATGCCCGAAAATCAGATTGCATCCCTGCCGCGGCCCTGACGCATCCCGGACATTGCCTGCAAACCGTGTTAAAATGGCTTCACTCGAAATTATTTTTTTTCGACCGTCATGTTTTTGTTGTGTGTTCGTTCTGAAGCAAGAGAGTTTGTAATAGACGGTGAAAATAATTTATGGACAGTTCCATCTTCTATTGACGAGTTCAACAAATGGGTTGAGAAAACTCATTTTTAGATTGGGGATTCTTTAGTTCTGAAGTATGATTCCAAGACTGATTCAGTGCTGGAAGTGATCGAGGAAGACTACAAAATCTGCAACAACGCCAATCCAATAAATTCACACCATGATGGAGAAACTATAATTTCACTAGAAAAATTAGGTCTATTTTTCTTCATCAGTGGAGCTGAAGAACATTGCCAGAAGGGTTAAAAGCTAGAGGTTATGGTTCTGTCTGATAAATATGGCTCCAGCAACCAATCTACAGCTCAGGTACCTTCTCCTCATCATCACCGTCACCACTACCATGCATCGACGCCAGCCCTGACTAATGGTGGTACTGGTCTAAAGGTGGCGGTGGGGTTTATTTGTGGCACTGTGACGGTGGGAAGTTTGGTTTCGTTGTGTAGACTAATTCTATTATTCATGGGTTGTAACGTTAAGCTACATTTTATTTTTATTATTCTTTTTCACATATATACTTCCTCTTTTAATTCAAAATTAATTAAAGAAAAATCCTAAACCCTATGACCCAGAATCTGCCTAGAAATGCCTAAAAATTAGACTGCGTCCCTACTGCCGTGGCCATGACGCATCTCGAACATGGCCTACACACTAAGTCCCAGAAATTTCCTAGAAAAGCCTGCAAATCAGGTTGCATCTCTATCGCGGCCAGGATACGTCCCGAACTTGACCAACATACTGTGTCCACAAACTGCCTAGAAATGCCTGAAAATCAGGCTACATCCCTACCTGGCTAAGAGGCATCCTGGACATGGCCTGTACACTGTCCCCAGAAACAGTCGAGAATTACCTGAAAATTAAGCTCCGTCCCTGCCGTGGCCCTAAAGCGTCCTTGACATGACCTGCATATTGTGACCCAGAAACTAACGAGAAATGCCTGAAAATCGGGCTGCGTCTAGGACAAGGCTTCCACACCGTGCCCAAAAACTTCTCAAAAAAGCTTGAAAATTAGGCTGTGACCCCATTGTGGCCCGGATGCACCCCGGACGTAACCTGAACACCGTATCCCAGAAACTACCTAAAAATGCTTGAAAATCAGGCTGCGTCCTTACCACATCCTGGACATGGCCTATACACCGTGTCCCAGAAACAACCTACAAATGCCTGGAAATCAGGTTGCATCCTTGCAGTAGCCTGGACGCGTCCCGAACATTACCTGCACACCATGTCCAAGAAAATACGTAGAAATACGTGAAAATTAGGATATGTCCCTGTAGCATCCTGGACATGGCCTGCACACCGTGCTCCCAAAATTGCCTAGAAATACCTGGAAACTAGGTTGCATGCCTACTGTGGCCCAGACGATGCCCGAACATGGACTACAAATCGAGTGCCAAAAATTGCCTATAAATGCTTGGAAATGAGGCTACGTCCCTACCGCAGCTTGGACGCGTCCCGGACGTGGCTTGCACACCGTGCCCAAGAACTTCCCAGAAATGCCTGAAAATTAGGTTACATCCCTGTTACGGTCGGACGCATCTCGGTCATGGCCTACACACCATGTCCCAGAAATTGCCTAGAAATACCTAAAAATCCGATTGTGTCCTTGACTCGTCCTGGACAAGACCTACACATCGTATCCCAAAAACTGCCTGGAAATTAGGTTGCATCCCTACCGCGGCCTAGATGCATCCCGGACATTGCCTGCACACCGTGTTAAAATTGCTTCACTAAAAAATAGCTTCTTATTTTCGATTGTCATTTTTTTCCCGTGTGTTCTTTTTGAAGCAAGAAAGTTCGTTGTGGGCTGTGAAAATAATTTATGGGCAGTTCCATCTTCTGTTGATGAGTTCAACAAATGGGCTAAGAAAACTCATTTTTTAGATTGGGGATTCTTTAGTTCTAAAGCATAATTCCAAGACTCATTCAGTGCTAGAAGTGAACGAGGAAGACTACAAAATCTGTAACAACGCCAATCTAATAAAATCACACAATGATAGAGTAAATCAGGCGGCATCCTTGCCGTGGCCATGACGCATCCCGGACTTGGCCTGCACACCGAGTCCCAAAAATTGCCTAGACATGCCGAAAAATTAGTTGGCATCCCTGCCGTGGTCAGGATGCATCCCGGACTTGGTCAGCACACCGTACCCACAAACTGCCTAGAAATGCCTGAAAATTAGGCTGCGTCCCTACCTAGCCAGGAGGCGTCCCGAACATGGCTGATACATCATGCCTAGAAGCTGCCCAAAATTGCCTAAAATCAGGCTCCGTCCCTGCCCTGGCCAGGATACGTCTCGGACATGGCCTGCACACCTTGACCCAGAAACTGACAAGAAATGCTTGAAAATCAGGCTGCGTCTAGGATGTGGTCTGCACACCGTGCCCAAAATCTCCCCAAAAATACCTGAAAATCAGGCTGTATCCCTACCAGGCTAGGATGCGTCCCGGAACCGTGCCTAGAAATTACCCGAAACGACCTAAAAATTAGGCTCTATCCCTGTCATGGCCCAGACACATCTTGGACATGACCTGCACACTGTGACGCAAAAACTAACGAGAAATGCTTGATTTTTAGGCATTTTTGGGCAATTTCTGGGCACAATGTACAGGCCATGTCTAGGATGTGTTCTAGCTACGATAGGGACACAACCTCATTTCTAGTCATTTCTAGGCAATTTTTGGGATACGGTGTGCAGGCCACGTCTAGGACGCATCTGGGATATAGCCTGATTTTTCGAAATTTCTAAGCAGTTTCTAGGACGCGGTGTATAGGCCATGTCTGGGACGTATGTGAAGGATGCTGGCATACGTACACAGCACGTAGTTCATACCTATGCCCATCCCAGGCATGCTAAGGGACATCTCATGCACCTGAATTCAGTACAGCAACTATTGGACATTGTATGCACATGAAGAGAGCAACTGAGGCACAATGCAAGAACGCGGTGGGGGGCATATCACAAGCACACAAAAGCACATCGCAGTCATACTAAGGCGACATATCTAGACACCCAAACTTAAGATCATATATTTTATGTCCACTGCACCAACTTTAGAGCGTAGAGGATCCCAACTTGCTTCATTTGCTATGCATTACTATACATGGGTTTTCATCCTTCCACACTTAGGCATTGAAAAGAAAAGTTGTTTCAAGGACCATGGGCATTTTAGCCTAAAAGCATTCCCGAATAAAGGAAATTTTGATTGGGAGGAATGGAAGGAGAGGGACGAATTGGAGAAACAAAGGGCTGTGTCCCTACCACGACTAGGACGCATCCTGGACATGGCATGCACACAGTGTCCACAAGCTGCCTACAAATGCTTGAAAATTAGGATGTGTCCCTACTGTAGGCTACACACCATGCCCAAGAACTTCCCATAAATGCCTAAAAATAAAGTTGCATCCTTGATGTGGCTCGGACACTTCTTGGTCAAGGCCTGCACACCGTATCCCAGAAACTGCCTACAAATGCCTGTAAATCAAGCTGCGTCCTAGCTGCGTCTTGGACATGGTCTACACATCGTGTCCCAGAAACTCTCTAGAAATGCTTGGAAATCAGGCTGCATCCCTGCAGCGGGCCCAACGCATCCCAAAAATTACCTGGACATCGTGTCCGAGAAATTGCTTAGAAATTCGTGAAAGTCAGGACATGTCCCTGCAGCATCCTGGACATGGTCTACACACCGTGCCCTAGAAACTACCTAGAAATGCCAAGAAGCCAGGTTACATCCCTGCCGCGGCCTAGATGCGTCTCGATCATTGCCTGTACACCGTGTTACAGAAACTGCCTAAGAATACTTGAAAGTCAGTGTGCATCCCTACCGCATCCTGGACATGGCCTGCACACCGGGTCCTAGAAATTGCCAATAAATACCTGAAAATTAGGCTCCATCCCTACCATGTCCATGATGCGTCCCAGATATGGCCTGCACATCGGGTCCCATAAATTGCCAATAAATACCTAAAAATCGGGCTACATCCCTACCGCGACTAGGACGCATTCTGGACATGGCCTGCACACCGTGCCCACAAACTGCCTACAAATGTCTGAAAATCAGACGGCGTCCCCACCGTGGTCAGGACACATCCCAGACGTGGCCTACACACCGTGCCCAAAAACATTCCAAAAATACCTGAAAATCAGGCTGTCTCCCTGCCGTCACCCAGAGGCGTCCCGTTCATGGCCTGCACACCGGGTCCCAGAAACTGCCTAAAAATACCTGAAAATCAGGCTGCGTCCCTGACGCGTCTTGGACATGGCTTGCACATTGTGTACCAGAAATTGCTTAGAAATGGTTGGAAATTAGGTTTCATCCCTGTCGCGGCCTAGATGCATCTCGTACATTGCCTGAGCACTGTGTACTAGAAAAGTATCTAGAAATACCAGAAAATCAGGATACATCCCTGCCGTATCCTGGACATGGCTTACACACTGTGACTCAGAAACTATCTAGAAATGCCAGAAAATCAGGCAGCGTTCCTATCGCGGCCAGGACATGGCTTCTCCACCGTGTCCCAAAAACTACGTAGAAATGCCTAGAAATAAGGCTGCATCCCTATCGTGGCCCAGACGAGTCTCGAACATGGCCAGCACACCTCGTCTTAGAAATTGCCTAGAATATCATGAAAATCAGGCTACGTCCCTGTCGCATCTTGGACATTGCCTGTACACCATGTCCTAGAGATTGCCTAGAAATGCCTAGAAATCAGGTTGCATTCCTACCACGATCAGGACACGTCCCAGACCTAGGCATCGAATTTTTTATTGAGCTATGATAGGAAATTAGGTTAACTAAATGTTGGAGATTGACTTGATAAGAAATGGAATATCGAAAAGGTCGAAAATCGGTATCGACAAAAGTTCAAGCTTTCTATTCAGTTGATCGAGATCACGTTAAACCCTAGATAGGTAATTGACATATTTGGGACATGAGACATAAAGGGACATGATCATGGCATGATAATAAATGTCTCATATGACATTATAAATATCGAGGTGCGACTTGATGAAATCGGTCGAGAATGGGGTGTCAATCGGGTAAGTAATTAAATGACCGATTGAGGAATTAGCTCTATCAAATATTTTGGGATCTTAGGGAAAGTGAAATGGATTGTAAACACATTGACATAAGCCCAGGATACTTGATTTATACCTGAAAAGATAGATATAAAATCAGATTTTTTTTTACTAGTGACCACCTCATGCTTGGCACCTCATGCTTGGGATAGTTGTCATTTTAACACTCAATCCCTTTATCCTTAAGATACATAGCACGTCTCCTACCTCTTTTTGTTTAATATAGATAGATATATATATATATATCTTATAAATCAATATAAGTTAAATAGTCCAAGAGAAAAGTCAAATATAGTAGGAAAAGACCACCTCATGCTAAACACTTGGCTGCACCCCACATTTTCTTAATCCTTAAGGAAGAGTCACGTCTCCAGCATCCTGAAGACTTTATATACACCTCCTAACAACATGTTTAGTCTTACAAATTATCCCCAATTGACCACCGATTGAAAGAGAGAGCAAAAAGGAAAAGAGAGAAGTAGAAACAAGGAGCTGAAATTGAATTTCTGGATAGGTGAGTTTAGCTCACGGTTTTGAAGTTTTTCTTTAGTTCTTTTGCTTGTTTTATAATATGTTTAAACTATAAACTTACTTGAGTCTACGTATAAGGGTTGTCTATGATTTTATGAGGGCAAAAGAGAGGGGTAATTGAGTACAAGAACCTGAAAGAAACCAACAGGAATAGAGATGTGTTGATTGATGAATTTGGATGGTACTTGGCTGCACCCCACATTTTCTTAATCCTTAAGGAAGAGTCACGTCTCCAGCATCCTGAAGACTTTATATACACCTCCTAACAACATGTTTAGTCTTACAAATTATCCCCAATTGACCACCGATTGAAAGAGAGAGCAAAAAGGAAAAGAGAGAAGTAGAAACAAGGAGCTGAAATTGAATTTCTGGATAGGTGAGTTTAGCTCAAGGTTTTGAAGTTTTTCTTTAGTTCTTTTGCTTGTTTTATAATATGTTTAAACTATAAACTTACTTGTGGCTAAGTATAAGGGTTTTTTATGATTTTATGATGGCAAAAGAGAGGGGTAATTGAGTACAAGAACCTGAAAGAAACCAACAGGAATAGAGATGTGTTGATTGATGAATTTGGATGGTTTAAACTTTGATTTTGGACAATACTGAAGATATAACTTGTGTCTATGAAATGAATGTTGTTGTACGGGATTTAGAAGGATATAAATGGTCTTCTAATAGCCTGGAATCTGTTTGATGACATGCTAATAAAATGGAAACCGAAAGCTGTCACAATGAAAACTGCCTGATTTTGATGTCGTGGAAATGGACTATTTTGATGCTGAGAACACTTTATTTGTCACGACTTTAGAGCATTATTACCTTCACATAAATGTTATAGAAACGTGGTAAAAATTTGGGAGTCATTGGATATGGATAAGGGGGTGAAAACGGATTGGAAAAGTAGTTGGACGGTGATGAAACCTGAAAAAAAGGTTCTGTCCATTTATGTGTTTAATATGATTTCAACCTTTACATGTAAATTAATTATCTCTTGGGCCTAGAAAATAGATTCTAAG